>NW_026558881.1:0-108409 GCF_026930045.1 Uloborus diversus | reverse complement strand
GCGCTATTGTGTTATCAGATACTTCTTTCTGAGAATCTAAATGCGCGGCTGGATTGGCGAAAATCGAAATTGATATCTGTGCTATAATTTACACAAGTTTTAATGCTTCCTTTTCACATATATTACAGCTGCTTTGGTCGACTTCTGGGGGGGGGGGGGCTTGAGCCCCTGAACCTGGTCGGCTGAGCCTGAGCCCCTTAGCCCCACCTCTCCGTGAGTGCTCCAGTAGCGGATTTTGAGGTGGTCTCAGGGGCCCGTGCACCCACCAAAAGGAAAAATTAATTTAACTATTTCATTTTTTAAAAATTGACTTCTAAACTTCTATCAATAACTTGAAGGAATGTTTTACGGTTATTGAAAAAGAACATAGACAATAATCTTATTGGAATAAAATCATTTTTATTTGCTAAAGAAGTAATACTGGAGACCAGAGCGGCTAAAATAATCACAGATCAGAGCAACAATTTAACTTGCTATTTTCGAATTCAAAGGAACGTGATTCACCGTGATTCGTCAATTAATTCTTCTTTGATGTAGTAATTTTGATGAAGTAATTGACATTTTTTTAAAATGCACGAAGATGTGCCCAGAAAAGTCATTTCAATTCAAAAAGCTATTTGCGAAGTAATATTTTTTTTTTTCATCTTATGAAAAATGCAAGATGAAATAAATCACATGATAGTTTCTTGGCAAAACCATAATATTAATTGAAACGGCATGTAGTGTTTAAATTTTTAAGAACAAATTAGCAACTGCTTAGAAATACGCAGAGAAGTAGCTTCTGAATACTTCAATAAAAGCTATAAGTGTCTTATTTACATCATATTTTATAGTTAAAACATAAATTCATTTAAAAAACTCAAATGAGGTATGGGTTTGTTTAATAACCTTACTCGTGTCATTGTCATTATGAAAATGTTCCTAGTTAAAACCACTCATTTCACAGCATCTCGATGAAATTATACAGTGTTTAGTGTTTAATTGGGTTGAAATGGTAAAGATATTTTAATTCCTCATTCAAAGTAGAAAAGTACATAGTATTGTTCCCCGAGGTGTTTCTTTGTAAATAATTATTTTATTGCAATGTAAATGCACATTACTCGTGTATATTATAATATGTAGCATTGTTTTTTCAGTTCAAAGTACAGTGAAACCTCCGAATAGCGGACAGTCAAGGGACTAGAAGTTTTGTCCGTTATTGGGAGGTGTCTGCTATTAGGAGGAACTGCTTAATTTACCTTTTTCAAAATGGGCTGTTGTTCCCTTTGTAGAGCACAATCGAAACAATTGCGAAAGGTTTACTACATTTTACGTCAGGGCCGTGTCCAAGAGGAGGGTTTTGGGGGTTAAACCCCTCCCATTGGAGAAAACATAATAAAAAAAACCAAAGAAAAGTGCACATTTGACTTAAAAATAACTTTAAGGTTAAAGTTTGTATACAGCATTAAAAACAAAAAAACATTCTCTTTAAAGTTTCCAAGCAATTTTTTTCTTTTTTCTAGTTTGTCTGAAAATAAGTCGTCAAAATGCTTCTACTCCAGATCCCCCCCCCCCCTCTCACTGTGCCAATAAAATTACGGAGCATCTCTAATTTTGTGTTCAGATCTTCAGTTTTGCTGAATTTCCAGAAAATGACCCGGAATACCTAACATCATTTAAATTGCGTCCAAAAATCGCTTAAACGTGGTTTTGGATTTGTTTCAGTTTTTAAAGGTCTTAAGGTTACCAAATATCGTCACCTCAGAACAACAGTAGGATATCTTAATGTTGTTTCTTGGATTAGAGGTTTTATGGTTGCTCTGAGGCGAAGATATGGTCTTAAAATTGCGTTTTTAAAGATTCCAATTTCCGATAAAATTTGGACAGGGGCCCTGGAACCGCCTTTCTTAAATATCATCAAAAATTAGGTTTTATTTTTAAACAAAACTTACAAAAAATTTAAGTGGAATAACCTATGAACACCTACTCCTAATATCTTAGAGTGCAGCTTATGTTTTTGGGACTTTCAGTTTGAAAAAAATTCCACGGGACAGCCCCGGAATCCCCTTCTTGTAAAAATCTTTTATTTCAAAAATTTGAAAGGGGGAGGAGAAATTGATTTCTCTCTATTTTTCAAGGGGAGAAAAGTGACCGGGAGAGTTCCTGAGCTCCATTCCTTACCCTAATGTCAATAAATATGGCCTATAATCACGTTTTAAGTCTGTAATTTCGACAAAATCCCCGGACATAAAAATCTAAGATTCCATTTTTGATTCCAAAAATTTCACAATTTTTCTGTAGGAGAATCCCCCGGCTCCCCATTATCAGATTGGATTCAATGTATCCCCCTTTAAACGACTTTCTAATTGCACCACCGTTCCGCACTCATAATTTTAAATAATTATTGAAGTAAATATATATTTTTTAACTGTATAAATTTGATCCGGATAAACAGAGGCCGAATAAAAACTAGGCTCTATTGTACATAAAATGAAATAATAGAATCAGTAATATTATTTAAGACCACATCTTCAGGGAATTTGGACCCCCTTCTTCCCAAAACCCCTCTTTTTATGAAATTCTGGACACGGGCCTGTTTTACGTCAAGTGTAATCTGTTTTTTCTTAATAAAGGTATACTGACTGCACACACTTGTCTTAAAAAGCATTTAATCAATTAAAGTAAGCAATTAAAACAGTTTGACATCTCTTTTTTGCATTACCAACGGCCGCGATTCAGCGGAGCAACCCCCCTCCCCCCACACACGTTTTATGGTTAATTTATTTATTTTATCTCGAGTATTGCATAATTGACAATTGCCAATATGACTTCGAATATGGGCAAATCTTTTTGACGTCTAAAACTTAAACAACCCAACGAAACCACGGCGCCATAAAGCCGACTACTACCGGCGCCGGTCTGCTCAATTGCATCTCCCGAGAGCCCTAGTTAGAAAAAGCGCCCAATTTCCTCTTTTTTATCTGAACTTTTAAATAGTTATTGTGTACAAAATTCATTAAAATCTTAAGAAAAACGTATGTTAATTGTTAGACTGACATCAGTTTTCACTTATCTGCTTCAATACTCTCAAAACTAGCCGTTACAAAATTATGACTTTTATTTTCTTTTTCATTTTTTGCTGCCCGCAAAAAGTACCATGCCTTTTAGTTCTTTTTTTTTCTGCCCCCAACTTTTAAGCCCCAATCGCTGCCTCTGCCCATTAGCACCCTTTTAATTCCAAGAAACAGTGATAAGGAAATGACGGGAGGGGGGGGGGATATCAGTTGTGGAGGATGAAAAGCTTTGTAAGGCAAGCAGTTACTAAGATATTCTGTGAAAAGAAAAAATACAACGGAAGTGCTACGATCGCAAGGGAAATTTTTCGCGAAATAACTGTCCGTTATTCAGATTGAACTACATGGAATGGCCTATAATGAGGGACTGGGACTTGCAAAAATGTCCGTTAATTAGAGGTGTCCGTTATTCGGGAGTGTCCGTTAAGGGAGGTTTCACTATTTTTTTAGCCCTCCTCCCCATGGGTATAAAGTTTGGGGGAGGGTTCAGTACCCTCTTTCAGTTGAAATAGGAAACTAAAACAATTCCAGTATATTATTATACATAAGTCTTAAGAATATTGAGGAGGGAGAAACATTTTTTCTTACATGTATTTTTGAACCACCCTAGGCCCGGCCTTAGGGGGAGAGGGGGGGGGGAGTGACACAAAAATGAAGGAAAGAAAAAAAGAAAGTAAAATACAAAAAAAGGGGGGGGGGACTCCGAATGAGAAAGAACTAGTAAGTAAAATTTGCTCTTATGGTATTTACTGTTGCGGCACTTAAAAAAGAGTTAATTGTTTTTCAGTAAGCACATTTGATTTTTTTCCCTTTTCTTTTCTTTTTTACCCCTTTTTTCCTTCTCTCTCTTCCCTTTTTTCCTCTTTCCTCCTCTTTTTCTTATCTTTTTTTGAGCAATCACGATTGCTTATTGTTCTCATTTGACTGTTTTTGGCGTCTTTTGATTTTTCCCACCGCCACCCTCCGCACCATCACCGTCGACGGGCTCCTCACGATGCTGCTCCTATAGGGAAAGCCGTATCCAGGTTGCATCCATATCCTACACAAACGCGCATACACACACAACTACACGCACGCACACACACACAAACACATGCACACGCATACACCTAAACACACATGCACCTACACACACATACACACATACAAACACATACACACACGCTCGCATACGTACAGACACCCACACATACACACACGCATACATACAGACACCCACACATACACACACAAAAACATACACACAACTATCCACACATTCATGCCTGCACATAGACACAAACACACATGCCTACACACACATACACATACCCCCCCACACACACATTCATACACACAACTACCCACACACTTATACCAGCACACAGACACAAACACACATGCCTACACACTTACACACAAACCCTACACTCAAACACACATGCCTACACACCTACACATAACCCCTACACACAAACACATACCCCCACACACAAGCCTACACTCGTGATTGCGAAAAACATAATTTGAATTCAAGATGTCAAAATTCAAATTAATTTTTTTTTAAATCTTTTTTGGGGGGCGGGAGGGGCCCGGCGACACAACTGACTAGGGGCCTGCCTTGGCTCTCTGCGGCCCTGTTTATCAGTAAAGAAATAATTGAAAAAAAATTGAAGCAAGACACAATAATGAACTTCGGTTATGCCCAAAATTAAGTGCAAAGCATTTAGAACTTAAAGATTGCGAGAGAGAGAACAAGGGATGTGTGCTATGCTGTACATTTATTTTCGCGCCATATTGCCTGCGTAATTAAGACTACATGCCCTAATGAAAAGGTGTCAGTATACTTTTAGGACACAGTTAATGACTCGTTTGACATTTTTTATTCAAGAACATGCATCAATAAAGTGAAAAATCTTCGAATCTGAGAGTTGGAAGCAGAAAGTATCTCCTTCCATTTCAAAAGGGATACATCGTATCAATTAGGAGCCTTAAAGATTTAAAGACTTTAATTATTCATTTTAAGCTTTATTATAGATTTTGTAACCCATGCGTTTAGTTCATCGACTTTATTTCAATCGAAAACCATTGTTCTAAACATTCCACTGTCTTGACAATAGGAATTTGATAACCAGATTTTGTTTGTTGATAAATATCATTTACTTTTTAGATTTCAACTTGTGTTAAAATGATGGCTACTCGGTACCCTCCCCCCCCCCTCCGCTTTAAGTTGTGGGTGAAACAAATAAATGTTTACCCATGAAAATTCAAAAACGTTTTCCATACTCCCCTTAGACACAGCGGCGTCTTTAACTTTTGGCAATAGGTGTTCCGGCAGTCTTTGTAAGTAGTGCCGCCGACAGCCCTGAATTTTGAGAAAAAGGTGCTGTTAGGCCCCTAGGGGGATGGTTCCCAGTGCGGTCACATGGTTCGCACGTGGCTAAAACGAATGTGCGGTGAAGTGCACTTCGATCCTAAATGTCAACGCAGGTGCCTTCTTGTCTGCTCTGTTATTTAAAAGGTTCCCTTCAAATAAGTCCCACAAAATGTGGAGGGGCGATCAGTCCATTTCTCGTCTGTGAAAGTTTTCGAAATCTGTTTTGACCAGGCCCGTGTTTATTATTTCATAAAGGGAAGGAGTATGGCTTCAATGTTTTCTATTCTCTGCATCGTCAGAAAACCTCAACAATGTCAAATAATTCCTTTCTGTTTAATGGTCACAATGGCGGATGAAGCGGTGGGAAGGGAAGGGGCAGGGCCTGATTACCGCACAGGCCGCCTGGGCTTGGGGCATCATCTTCCTAAGGGGCCTCAAATTTCTTAAAGAATTGTGCATAGCATTACCAAAAATACATGTATTTCTAAAATAATTAAAAATTATAAACACTTATTAATTGCAAAAAAACCTTCCTTAAAAGAGAATTTTTATCAATTCTGCCATTAGCGAATTTACCATGTCACAACTATGAGGGGCCTTGAAGGGAATTCCTAAAATGCACTGGGTTAATGATTTACATTTTTCTGGGATAGACAAAGAGGCCCCAAAAATGCATTCCGATGGGGCCCAAGCCTGTAATAAATCAAGCACTGCATCCCGCGTTAGAGTCTTCAGAGGGCCTCCAACTCATTGTGGGCCTAGGGGGGCTCACTTTTTCTTAATCGGGCCCTGGGAAGGGGGGGGGGGAATCACATTCCCAGAAGATTACGTTTAAAGAAAAATTACCAATTCTCTTATTGCATTTTTAGCACTAGAACCTTGTTTTACTGCCCCCCGTTTGTCTCAATGAAATTTGTAAAATTAAAAAAAAAAATGAAATAATCATTTCAAATTATTATTGCAAGAAAAAAACATAGCGTCAGTTCGACACCACTGCAGCTGCATTTGCGAGATTATCTGTTTACTCTGCATCAGTGGAGAAGCGAAGAGGAGGGGGGGGGGGGGTGACCATTGGTTTTAACATATATGCAAATTCTAATACAGTACCTTATGCATATGGAAGGACTGTTTTGATTTAAAAACAATCCTTCAGAAGTTATTATTGATCAAAGAATCCCCTTTAAATGGTATGTTTGATTTAAAAAAAAATCTCCAGAAGGTATTTTTGATTAAAAAAAAAAACCCTCCAGAAGGTATTTCTGACTGCGCTAGTGCGCCTAGGGCAACTTATAAAATAAGCATTCCTACTTTTTATTTGCAATACTGCCGTGCTAAGCACAGATGTGGTATCTGCACATTTTATCAAAATTGAGTTATTGTCACCAGGTGGTCGTTAGTAATTTAATTTATCTAAATCTCAAGTTTTTTGGCGATTTGTGAATGCGAAATTAAAAAAAAAACTTTAAGAAAAAAGTCGTAACTGCAAATTTGCTTAGTTTGCTAAGGCAATTTGAACGTAAGTGACAAATACTAAGCCTTTAAAGTAGTATCTGCAGCAGTACCACTTTTTTCCTTAGTAATTTATAGATACGACCTTTATATCTTAGTAAAGCAGCATATTTAATAATGTAGCATTTTATTGTAACACAGAATATTCAAATTAGTTTTCCCTTGAATAGTTGATACAGGTTGATAATAAGAACTAATACAACTTTGCATAATTGTTATAGTAAATATTCAGCCTTTTCTATTTAAATGGTTTTTTAAAATGCAAATTCTAAAAATGAAATGCATGTAAAATATTCATATCTAATTCTTTCATGCAAAATAAAAATGCATTTCATTCTACGGCCAGTAATATTTTTATTTAAGTATCGTCTGCTGCCAAAATTATCTCGCTCGGTAAAAATGAATCTAGAAAATAAAACATTATTTAAAAAAAAAAAAAAAAAAAAAAAAAAACACACACACACACATTCCTTGAATATAAAAAACAGAAAATTGTTATGGATTACAGTTTTAACTGTCCGGAGTTTTGAAAATGGTATCTTTCAGAAGGTAGATTCTGTTAGATTTGTATTAACAAAATAAAGCGAAACAGCTAAGTCCAAAGCAAACAGATGTTCTCAATATTATTTAATGATACATTGTGCACGTTTTTCTGAGCTACTTTTGTCGTAGCTGTGCAGATACCCCTAAAAATGCCTAGTAATTGTCACTTAAGGTGAAAACAGCTTAGTATATGAAAAGGTTTTGAAAAGGAAATGTGTCGTAACTACATTTATTAATTTTAAATTATGATTTTTACAAAAATACTCTCTTACGGTTTTTAGATAAGTTATTTACGAAACAACTACCGCAAGTTGAGCATTTAATTAAGTCATAAATCAAAGAAACGAGTTGCAAAACTTTAATCATCAATTTCTCATTTTGAGCTCTACTGCAGATACCACATCTGTGCTTACCACGGCAGAATAGCCCACTTAAAACAGTAGCACGCGTACTCAAGTAGAACGCGCAACCAACGGAATTGCAGTTACGCAATCGTTTCACTCTCATTATTAAATCCACTCCTTCCTTAAAACAGTCCAAACAAGGAGAGAACAAAAATCTCCCCCTCTCCTCCCCCATTAAACTCTCAGCCCACTCGCCTGGGAGACGATCTAGGGTAGGAAATCTTTCCACTACGGAGAAAAGGTGACATTCCGTGCAGGCAGTTTTCCCGCGCAAAAAACAAAGCCTCCTAAAAAAGGGTACACCATTCCAAAATATTTCTCTATATAGAAGATAAGGGGTCGGTTAAAATTATAATTTGACACACAGAAACGAAAAATACAAGGGTAGTCCGAAGATTTAAAAAAAGGGGGGGGGGTGCATATAAACTACTTATTTTGATTTCAAAATCTAATACGTAATAAAAAGTACTTTTAAAGCAAAAATTTTATTACTTTAATACATGCGACATTTGGTAGACAAATTTTAGTCCGCTCTATTTACGAATATACTTGAATCCAATGTTTGGAGCAAGCGCAAGCCCCCACCTCGCACTCACATACGACAAGAGAACAGAGTTTGACGGAATAATGAACGACGTTAAGAATATTATTTTAGTAACCTATTGTTCAATGGCAAATCATGTTATTAATTGAGAAGTTTAAGAAACAAACTTCTAAAACTGGACGTTATGTCCTAGCAAATTGAAATGTTTTTCAATTTTGCACAACAGAAGAACTTAACATCAATAAAGAACGATGCATGTACGATGAAGAAAGCACAAAAATTGAATAAAGCGAAAACAACCGAGTTAATTTACTATTTTTCGACAAAAAACAACTATTGGTATTTGCTTTTTGCTGCGAAAATACATGTTCCTGATTGTTAAATGATTGGCGGATTATCCCCTCGCTTGCAGATAATCGGGAGTTTGCCGTATTTGCTCTACTATAACTGATCTCATCCCACGTGACAGCAGAATTTTTTTACATGTTTACGCCAGTCAGCTTCAGGGCTTCATTCCTAATAATAGAACTGGTCTTCCTATGTAAATCGCTTGAATTCCGACGAAAATGAGTTCCAGATTCTATTATAGGTCAGTCTGCAGAAGAATTTAATACTCGGGAATACGAAAGAACAAACTTTCATTCCAGGTTACAGATAAAATATATAACGTGTATTGAGAAAAAAAAAATCTTTGGGAAATCTTTGTTCAAATTCAACATTATTTCAATAAAGCGGATTGTTTTTAATTTTCCTTCGTGGTTGTTTCTTGAAGCGCGTCTGGCGTCGAATCTCAGGAGAAAAGGGATGAGCGCATGCGCGCATAATTAATGACCGCGGGCTCTTGAAGTGACTCCCGCTTCTTATCTTTCGCGCCATGTTGATACGATGTTGTTTGGATGAATGCGTGTCAAAACAGCGTGATTCAGGGCCAGATTACTGAAAATAGGCCAACTAGGCCATGGCCCCCTCTTTTTTGGAGACCCCAAATGGCTAAAAATTATTTAACCAGTGACTGAAATTGTAGCTACAGGGGACCTCTGAAAAAACTGTTTGGCTTAGGGCCCCCCGATACCTTAATCGGGACCCGGTTGGATTCTACTTCATTCAGGTCAGAACTTTTATTTCATTTTCTCATATTCATTAAGTATATAATATTAATGTTCTTGAAGGAAGAAACTTTTCATTAGTTTCTTGCATCTTTGAATGTTTATGAATTCTTTAGGTGAAATGACTATCGTATTATGAGCTCGCGCGCATTGGCACTTCTGAGATTTTCAGGTTTCTAATTTTGTAAGAAATTCATTAGCACTTAAAAGTTGTGGTTAAGTAAAAGTTGTGGAAGCACAAAATGAAGGTCACAGTCTTGCCAATGTGTTGTTTTATACGCCAGAAGGCTATAAACCCCTTGGGAGGCCACGGGAGGTCCCCGAGACCTCCAAAGAGATTATTTGACACATTTTCTGATGATTCGGTAAATTAGAAAATTCTCATGCAGAATTTCGTTTTATTCCCTGTTTGGCTTGTATTTTCTACGCATAAGAGACAAAAATGCATTTTATCATTTGGTAAATTTTGAAGTTTCATTCTGCAATTAGATAATTTTCCCCCTCCAAAAATTTAGGTTCGGTGCGGCCCAGTTGGTACGGTGACCCACAGCTACTATCGCTTGTGCGTTTATTGTTGAAAATACACCGTTTTATTTTATCGGGTAGAATTCAAATAAAATAAGTCTGTGGAAAAATGTTGCTTTATGTACGTGAAGGTTTGGTTGAAAATAATTCGTGCACATGAAGTGGAGTTGTAAAAAAAAATATTTGTTTACTCACTTTTAACTTGGAAATTTCTTAAACGTCCATTGCTTTATTTGCTGTTTTATATGCATTATCAAATAACTATTTTATTATATTATTAATACTATTATTGCATTTTTTTAAAAAAATCTCGTACGATTTTCAGCTTCGGGTTTCGAAGGGGTCATTTACGGAAAGGAAGAGGGGGGGGGGTAATACAAGTGTCGTTTCTGGACATAGATAGGGTGCTTGGATAGCAGTCTGATAAATGCAAATTTGTCCTTTGGTCCCTTAAAAGAGGAGGTCTTAAACAATGGGACCCCCCCCCCCCGCTTCTGGTCCGTGCCTGACTTTTAATCGGGGGGGGGCAGAACCTGTTTGGAATGTCCCAGGGGTGCCCATTTGCCCCAAGTTCAATGGCACAAACCCCCCCCTAAAAAAAACTCGAAATTTCTTTCCCTTTTTTATTTTATTCATTTTTTGCTTTCTTTTTTAAATATTATTTACTTAAAAAAAATTTTTTTTTTAAATTACTTTTTAAAAATATTTTTCAATTTAAATTTATTTTTAATTATTTTATGAGAAGTTCTGTGCTGTGCCAATGACATACACACAAACATAAAAAAATAAATGAAATAAAACATAAACAGAATAAAATAAAATTAATAAATTAAATAGTGCAAAGTAAAATTCAATAATTTTTAAATTTTCAAAGTCCTCTCCCCCCCGCCCCCCCCCCAAAAAAAAAATTTTTCATGGTGCAACTTGCGCTATAATCCCCCCCCTCTGTGGGCACCAATGGAATATCCACGATTTTAATTTTGAGTATTTCAATGGGGTGTCACATCAACTGATTGTATTCCCTTGCAAGGTAGCAATTTAGTTTATTTATAGAATTAGAAACAATTTTTAGGACTTGACTGCTTTCGGAGAACACTGTGGAAAAGATGGCTTTTCCTGTGATGGAATTATTTTAAAATTGAGTTGAAAAGTGAATTTTTTAAAATATTTAAAAAATATATGCTGGGTTTTGTTATTTGGGGGGGGGGTCGTTAAATATTTCTTCTTATTACCTCTTTTTTTCTAAAATTATTTTTTGTGTTTGTTTTAGAATAGGGTCATTCCATATCAAAATGATCCAAAATCTGATAAAATTTTTCCCTCACATTTTTGTATTTCTTTGAAATTTAGCTCATCCATCGATTGTACCCTTCGAGGGTATCAAAAGTCCAAATTTCTAGATTTTCATCTCTTATATTTTAAATAGCGGTACCCGCACGGCTTTGCCCGTAGTAGAAAATGAGGTCATTTGGTTAGCTTGTATATTTACAAATGATATATTTTTTCATGTGTACATATTGTCATGCCTAAGTATTCTTTTCCAAAGTATCATTTTTTTCTTATTAGTGGTTCTGCTGTCCTCGTAGCTCCGGTGTCATGATGGTTATTCTCCCTCCGGTTGATGGTTATTCAAAGGTATGTTCCTTTTATTTGAATGTGATCTCAAAAAATGTGATTGATTTTGTCTAGCTAAATGTTTTGAATATTTTTTACTTGGCAAGTTTCTGGTCTTTATTTTACTGAAGTATTGTTGATAGGTTAAGTGTTGAATCTGTAAATTAAAAGTGTTTATCACATCTTCAATTTTGCCTCACTCTTACCGAATAAAGAGGAACATTTTTAAACAAATTACACGGAAAAAATCAACGGTCACTTTTTGCAATTTTTAGATTTTCTTTTTCCGTAAAACTTCAGAGAGGAATCTAGTTTTTTAAAACAAATACCGGAAATTTCGATTCCACAGCTTTTCGTAGTAAATTGACAGATATTTTTATGTACAGTGCTGTAAAAAGATGTTTCGATGATGTAATAAGACAGGAACACTTGATTATGCCAGCAAATGGTGTGGTTTTATATCAATTCTTTACTTTTCATTGCCGAATCTTGGAAGAGGAAAGCTGACTTGAAAAATGCAGACTGATGGAAACTTCAAACATGAACTTAACTTCATTTTTGAAACGTTAAAAGTTTATTTTTTGCATCGACGGCAAGTTTAAATCATGACTAATATTTCGTATAAGATTGCTGTTTACATAGTTCGCTTGGCTGGGTACTATTTCTGCATACACAAGTTGAATTGTGAAAAAAGGGGGGGGGGGACTTTTTTAAAACAATAAAATCAGGTACTTTATTTTAGCAACTTTTACCGAAACTCTATTTATTAGAAACTCGAATGGGTAAAACTTTTTGATCCTATATTTTGCTTGGAGCACCAAAATAAATTTTTGTACTAAATCGAAGTGATTTGCATATTACTTTGTATCATAAATTTTGTAGTTAACAGAGCGTATAGCATTTAATTCAGTTAGTCTTAAATTTTGTGTGCAATGAAAGTTTTTTCGCTCAGTATTTTAAAATAGATTATAATAATTTTAGTGCAATTTAAGAGTGATAATTTTTTATTTTCAACTCATCTTGTCTCTCTACTCTAATTACTAGTGTTTTACGTTTTATTGAAGTGATAGTTATTATCATAAATAGTTTATTTAGCTGTATCGTAATTGTAGATAACATTTTATTCATTGATACTAAGTCTTTCTCTGAGCATTTTTCCTACTTCTTTTCAATGCGTGTGCCGTAGGGTTGGCCGAAAAAATTGAAATTCTGCAGAGCATTTAGCCTTAGTGCGAAAAATTACTCTGTAACACTCATTCTGTGTAAAATTTCGAGACTCTGAGTTAATGTCTTCTGCTCTGGCAAGAGAATTGATTTTTTCAGATTTTAAAAAAGGGCCATCAGTAAAGAAAATTAACAAAATGTATAAAATTCCGCAAACTTTCATCTTTAGTGCGGCATTTTTTAAACTTTTTAACACAAACGATTGCGTAAAATTTTCTAGCTATTAGGTATGTAGCTACTTTGTTGATTTTTCAAAACTAAGTCCTTTCGTTTTTTTATTTAGTAGAGCAGGGTTTCTCAAAATTTTAAACATTGCGACCCCCTTTTTAGACTAAGTATTTTGGCGACCCCCCCCTCAAAGTTTTAACTTTGTCTAAACCCTACAACAATAACTAAAAACTACACAACAAGGTTAAATTTTATCCTTAGAAACACACGTAACTAGTAAAATAAACATGAGTTTTTGTCTCTTGAACTATTTTAGAATAAGAGACAGTAGTAGACCTTACTGATTTTATAATCTTACAGTAGTTTCACGACAGTTATTGACCTTGCACACCTTCAAGTTCTATCATTGTTCAGAGTCGGCTAAAGAAGCAAATAAAAGAAAGTATTTTTTTTTTCAATTCAATTCGCCGAATAAACAGATGTGGCCAACTGTAACGTCCAATACAAGGTAAATGCGTTTGTTAAAAAACTTAGTGTTTGGAACACATAGGAGTTAAGAAAGAAGATTTTAAAAATTTAACACTTGCCCATGAATTTGTCGAGTATGTGTCGGGCATTGGCACCACATCCCTTGACACTTCGTCATGTGCATTGAAAGCTTTATGTTCACTCTTTTTTTTTTTTTTTTTTCAATAAAAACACAGCAATAAATTTACTCTAAACTTTTCTTCCACATCTCGTGACCCCCCAGAACCCAACGTTTGAGAACCCCTGTACTAGAATCTTTGGGCACTTTCATTAGAATAAATGCTTGCTCACAATCAGTATCAATTTTAAATGGTAAAAATTATGAATATTTTGAGGCTTTTTTACTTCCTTTTACAGAAAAGGAAGTATTGTATTTGCGAAAAAATTTTCACTCAAAAATCAACCTTAATTTCCATTTTGCTCACCACGGAATAAATGTTGAGTTTTTTCGACCCAACGAGTGGATAAGTGCCTAAGAACATATACACGCCCGAAATATCCATTTTGACAATCCTCGAGTTAATTACAACGAGTTTTCTCGTGACGTCTGTATGTACGTCGCATAACTCAAGAACGGTATGTCCTAGAAAGTTGAAACTTGGTACATAGACCCCTAGTGGGGTCTAGTTGTGCACCTCCCCTTTTGGTTGCATTCAGGTCTTTCTAAAGGGGTCTTTTGCCCCTTTTTGGAGGGAAATAATTGTTAATTTCGATGAAAACTAAAGTAGTGTTATAATTTGGCGGACACTTGGCTATATGTCGCCAGTCTTTTGGTCGCCATGTTTCATCGCCAACTTGGCGACAAATTTGGCGATTTATTTATTTTTTTAAATTCTGGTTTCAATTTGGCCACTGTTGGTGATATTTAGAGAGTAAACTATTGAATCCCATTAAAACTGCCAATAATGAGAAAATGACATTAAATTGGAGTAAAAGGAAGTCATGTGAAGCACACACCAGCTCGTTTCTTTTGTTGTGCAATCAGATTTTCACTCAATGTCACAACGACCAGCGTCTTCCGTAGAGAAATATCCATGGCTAACAAAAAGATAAAAAGTGACCGGACTGAGAAGAAACAGCAAAAACGAATAGAAATTTATGACACTTCAAAAAAACACACTATTTATGACAAAAAAAACGTGAGGTTATAGCGCCTAATCAACTGATAAGCTAAACAGCTGTTATAAACAAAGATTGAACAACCTAAAAAATTCGAAAGTTAAAAATTTCCAACTTAATTCCATTCATTCGCACGAGGGTTTTACTCCGTGGTGCTATGGTAAAAGTTTTGCTTCGCATGCCGAATGCCGTGGGTTCGATTCCTGTTGGTGCCCTGGGTACAGTTGCGGTCCGAACTTAATTTTTTGGGAAAACGGATAGGTTAAATTTGCCTTTCGGCAAATTCAATCTATTTCTATTTTCCAGAATGGTGATAACTTTGTCGAATTGTCAGACAAAATTTGTTGAATAAGGAGAAAGGTCATAATTGACCTCCCTTCAAAGACGGATACAGGGGAGGGCGTGATCGCCCCCTCCTTGAGCCGTTCGGAATTGAAGTCTTGAAAACGCAATTTTAGCCCATTTCTTATTACTTTAGGAACAGGGACTCATGCTTTCTACAGGAATTTTTACGAAAATGAAGCTCTAAAAGCTCAATTTCAGACTAGATTAGAACTGATATTAGAGAAGGTGAGAAGGTTTGGGTGATCTCCTCTAAAAAAAATTCGAAATTGAAATCTAAAAGACGCAATCGTAGGATACATTTGATCATTTTGAGGTATGGGACCGAGTTGAGAGCACTGCTTAGGAAAATTTCAGGAATTAAACTATTAAAAATAAAATTATGTTAGACTATCTTCCATGACGTTAGAGGGAAAATGACGAAACGAAGAAAAGTGTAACTAAAAAAAACCCCTCTCCTTGAAAAATTTCCGGATCCGCTACTTGCCTCCCTTGACCTAACATCGGGGGACCGCCCCTGCCAGGGTGTTATTTTCTCCTCTTTGTGTTGTACGAGTGTTGCTTTGAGCCTGTTTCGTAGTCTTCTACGTATGTGAAGCTGATTATGATCTGGGAATCTGGAGTAAATCTTTAAAAAATCCATTCACTTCTGAATATCAAAGTTGATCTATGATTTCATCCTCCAGGAAGAGCGTCAGAATCGCTCGCCTTTTTTCCGCCGTCAGGGTGGCGTAGTCGTCGGACGTCGGTTTGCGAGTTCAAACCCAGTCCAAGTCAGTGAGTTTTGGGAGTCGGAAAACAGACAGTGTCTCGGTCGTATAATTTTGCGGCGTGTTGAAAATCCTTCGAGGTGTATTTAGGTGTTCTAATTGAATTTCTAGAGCCAATTCTCTCTCTCTTTTTTGCCAGATTAAATATGCTTGATATGTCCAACTCCGGATACACTGTAAATCAGAGTTCAAACCAGAATGTTAAATTCAGGCGTTTTGAGTAGCCGACATTTTCTGCTTATGCGTCATTTCAAAAATGCAAGCAAAGTTTCCTGTATCATTTCGGTTTTCATGAAGGCAGTAAAAATGACGACTAATGGGCCAGATGACTAAGACTTTTAGTTGTAAAATACAACTAAAGACTGCTCATTTCGAACCATGTTGCAGATATGTATAGTGAGCAGAAGCTCACCATTTTGGATGAGCCTTCCGACATTACTATATCATTGTGTAGCATTTTGTACTTCGAAAAAGTTTAAAATCGGAGAAATTTTTCCGCGAACTTCACCACAATAGTTGATTTTAGACTGCAAATTACAGGATTCCCCCCCCACCACCACCAAAGCGAGGGCGCACTTCTAAAGTGTTGCGGAGTGCCCATCCAAAATAAAAGCTCTCAAAAAAGAAATACCCCCTGAAAAACTGCCTTAAGAATTCCTATGGCGCAATATGGACTCTTTCCCCTGCCTGTGCACCCCGGTTAATTAGCATTTTGGGCTATTTGAGTTTATAATTTTACTATTGTTGAGTGGTTTCTGCTGTTTTTGAGCAATTTATATAGGCAATAGATTTTTTTAAGAGGAATACTTCGTGCCTCCCTCCTCTTTCCCCCCAAATACGACGCGCAAAATGCTGATACTTTTTACCCCTTCTTGCTGATAGGGTAATAAGTAATTTGCAACAGGTTTAAACTCTTCGAGCAATCACGATTGCTTATTGTTCTCATTTGACTGTTTTGATGTCCTTTGATTTTCCCCCCCGTCACCCTCCGTACCACCACCGTCAACCAGCTATTCACGATGCTGCTCCTCTCGCGAAAGCCGTCTCCAGGTTGCATCCATGTCCTACACACGCATGCACACACACACCTACACACACACACCTACACACTTACACACAACTACCCACACATTCATGCCTGCACACTCTGCTACAAATTTGTCGATTAAAAAAAAAATGTATTAATTTTTTTTTAATTTGATTTTAATTTGGCCACTGCTGGTGATATTTAGAGAGTAAACTATTAAATCACATTAACATTGCCAATAATGGGGAAATAACATTGGTCTAAAAGGAAGTGATGCACATATCAGCTCGTATTCTGTACATTTTGCCTTTTTCTGAAAATTAGCTTAAATTTTTAGAAGAAAATTGTTGGGCACTTGTTTTCCTGTCAAGAAATTTTATTGCAAAACTGATTTAAATCTTTAAAACTTAGACTATTTTGCTGGCTGTAACTTTTAATAACTAATTTATTTCACAAAGTGTGTTGCTTTAGAACTAAATGAGCCTATTGTGTAGTATAGCTCACTTGATTTCTTTTTAATAGTTAATGCGGGGTTTTGATAAGAAACTTAT
This sequence comes from Uloborus diversus, assembly GCF_026930045.1. Taxonomy (NCBI): domain Eukaryota; kingdom Metazoa; phylum Arthropoda; class Arachnida; order Araneae; family Uloboridae; genus Uloborus; species Uloborus diversus. Next base: position 91,026 of record NW_026558881.1, on the reverse strand, counting down.
TGCACTTTTGCAGAAGTTGTGTTTATTTAAAACAGTATAAAATTCTTTTGCAACTGTTATGTGCCAGAGGCAGCGAGTGGGGCTTGTAAGTGCGGGGGCATTTTTTTTAAAAGGAAGAGTACTATCTTGATAGATAGGGGATAGAGATAGGCTATCTTGAGTGACAGTGTGGGGGGGGGGGGCTTTTGATGCTCTCGCATAATTTTTTTGAAATTGTAATTTTTTAAAACTTCCATTTTAGTCGAGTTTTGTCAACGTTTGGGGAATGGAGAGGAGTTTTCAGGGCTGTCCCCGTAATGTTATTTTAAATAGTCTAATTAATGATAATATAAACAAAGAAGTTTGGACTGTTTTTGGTAATGTAAGAATAAGGAAGGCTCTTCGTGGAAGAATCCATAAACTGATGTCTTAAAGACGCGCCATCTTTAGTAAACTTAGAGCAGGGGGTTTGGGGTACTCTCCCAGAAATTTTGCAAAGTTTAAAACATTTTTTAAACGTCTTTCAAAACGTTATTTCAGAAGGAGGAAGAAAAGGGTTTGGAAGTTCTCCCATTATTTATTTTTTTGAACTAATGCAATCCTAAAATCTCAGTCTTGAACTTCCCTTGTCGGACTCCAGAAAAAGATCTGCGGATTTGGAGTCTTAAAAGCGCAGTTTTACGCTATCTAGGGGCGTTCTCTTCCTAAATTTCTTTCCTCAAACTGTAGTCTTTAAAGCACCAATTTAGGTCTTTTTGAATTTAAAGAAACGAGGGAGTGTGCTTGGCGGATTTCCTCTTGAAAAAGTTTTAAAATTGAAGTTTTAAAACTGAAATTTTAAACAGCATTTGGTGAAGTTAATGTTCGGGTTACCTCACCCAGAATGTGCTGCCACTGTCACATGTTATATTCGAGTGAGTACCAATTCTTAATGAATTTCGGTTTTAAGTAGGAACAATTCAAGTTTTTTCAATTTCTGAGATAACAGATGTGGGGGGAAGATATTTTACAGCTTAATTAAAGTGGAAATTTACTTCAATATATATATATGATATCGAACCTAAAGGGGAACATACATTTTTGTGTCCTCTACTAATTAAAAGCACCCTACCTTAGGTGAATGGGGTTTAACTTGCAGCATAATTTCAACATTGAAATGCATGCATTCTAAGAAAATAAAAAATACATTCCTAATCATATCGAAAATGTACTTGTTCGGAACTATTTCTTGTGCACCAAAAGCACTTGAAATTAAATTAGTCGATCAAATTTAGTACAGTATTATTTCTATTTAGGGTTTTTTTTTTCTCTATTTTAGTCCCAATGTATCATGCATGCACTTCTTTTCTTGTTGATGAAAATTTTGCCGTTAGATTTCTGAAGAAAAAAACACTGCAAATTCTAATGTAATCCTGGATGTGGTTTTTAAAAATCTTCAAGAAACTAAAACAATCAACCAAAAGAATCCTTTTTAGTGTCCATAAAAAGTCCTTTTTAGTCATCTACGAATGATGCGCATGGCCCGATTAAGATATCGAGGGGCCCTGGGCCAAATACTTTTTTGTGGCTCCAGTATTCAAACTTTGTAACTTAAGCCGTTGGCTATAACAATTTTAGCCATAGACTAAAGTAATTTCAGCCATTTTGGGTACTTCTAAATTTGGGGGACCCTAGGCCAGGGCCTAGTTGGCCTATTTTGTAATCAGGCCCTGAATACGCTTTTTAAAGGTAGGATATTCATGAAACTTATGTGAGTTTGTATGAAAAACGATTCGATGGTTCCAAAAGCTTAATATTACGCATTTTTGTTGAAAAAGCGGCATAGTTAGCAAAATAGTTAATTTAAAAAAAAAATCAGGCCTTCATATTCGCAATATTAGAGCTATTGCTTAAATAAAAAAAAATTATTAAGCCTAAATCACAATATTATATTGATTCCAAAATAAAAATTCATTAAAAAACCATTAACTTAAATTAAAACCTCAAATTGGTCTTTGGGTCAAGTCTCGTTAGTTAGCTTAGGTCAAAGTTCCCTAGGTAGTTTTTGTCAACCTTAAATTTTTAGAAACTCGGATTAAAGTTATATAAAACTACTGCATATCAAAATATAACTGGAAAAGTGACTAAAACATGGAAGCTTTTAAACTTCATTTCTCTCAAAACCAGAGGTGAAAATCTAAAAAATTCCAGTCTTCAAATTTTACTTGAAGGGTGCAGTATCAATAAAGACTAAATTTCTTGAAAAGCACTGATAATTCTGAAATGGCTTGTCCCTGCAAAATGCTGTTGTGTGACTGGTCAACAAATAATGACTATAATTTTTCCTAAATGTCCTTTTCATGGAAAAAATCCTCATGGATCAAGCCTCCCTATGGGTCACGTCTCCCTAGTTTCCCCTAACTTTGCATCTTTATATCTTGCCTAGATGACTGAAAATCAATCAGTTTCAGAAATGACTGTTTATTCAGGGGTGCCCCCTCCCTAAGAGCAAGAGTGCATCCTCTTGAATATCACGAAAACCTTCCCAAAAGCTAGAGCCCCCCTCAAAAAAAGGAGAAAAGACCCCATAAAAATTTCAATGGCACAGTCTGTGCCATGACCTCCTTTAGGTGGGCACCCCTCTGGTTTTTTTTGAGAAGTCTCCGGTTTGTCGTCAGTAAAATTCCTAATGGTCAAGATTTACCATTTGACTTTCCCCGAAATTTACTTTCAATCAATTTCATCTTCCTTTTCAATTTTCTTTGGTTTTCTCTTAAGTTTTCATTGAACAATTAACCGAGTGCAGATATATTGAGCTGCCTTTAATGGTTTTTGTTCTAATTGAGGTAACATGAAGTGTCTTAATGGTTTCATCAGTATTATATTTTCGTTATTGTAAAACGTAATCGTTAACAAATAGTTTTATTTAGTTTGTATTTAGAGCATAAAAAGGTGCTTCGAGCAAAATATTAGAACTTAAACTTTCGAAGACAATGTAGGTTATCGTCTGCTTTATCAATTCAGGTTTCCTCTGACCATTCACATTTAATACTGGGATATGTCAACACAATTTTACATTTAAGGTTCATAGGGGTCCATTTGTTTGGACTGCTTATTCAGAGCCAGGGGCATTTTGCATTTAGAGAGGGAAGGGGCACTAAATACAACATTCTAGACACATACAAAAATACACGCTTTCCTAGTATTTATTCACACATTAATTTTCCCACTTATAAAACTATTAACATTTGAATACTTATTGCCAGTCATTGAAGCTTATGCTGTATCCTTCACAATAACATTTTACCCTCTCAATCATTTGCATAAACAATTCTCATACATTTCCTTTTTTTTTCTAACAAGTATCTTACACAGTTCCTCCAACCTTCATCCCTACACACTCCTTGCCATAACATATCAGGCACACAACATGCATTAATACGTTTCTTATATCCTAAGCTTTTATAGCTGCTCGCACTTTCTCGTCATGTGCACACTGATCACACACGCGGATGTAAATGCAAAATGTCCCTGGCCATGGTTCAAAGCCACTTTTCGTGATGGATCAAAAAGTACCTCAGCCGAGCTGGGATGAAATTTGTGATTTGAGGGAAAATAACGGATGTGTTTTTTCTGTGCTGGTTGACATTTTTCGAGCATGGAGATTCGAATACCCTCCGGACCCGGGGAGCTGTGCCCACAGGTGGGTGTCCGAGTCTCGGAGCCCTGGTTTGGGGGATGGAGTCGATGGAACAATCGGCGGGGGAGGGGGGGGGGTCGAGGAGTCCAGCGCATGAAGGTTGAAATTCGATGCGGAGCTTGACTCTTTGGAAAAGTTGAAAAGGAGGCGATTCTACAGTATTTGGCTGCAAAATGTTCCGTACTTAACACTAAATCTCGAAATGCAGGAAACCCCGATTTTATGTTTCTCGAGGGACGGATTGAAAAAAGCGGCATACACAGGAAAACATTGAACAGGAAACAATAAAATAGAAAAGACTATGCAAAATATCAAATATATATAAAAAAAACCTTTAAATTTATTTTTAGCAGTAGTAATTGAACATATGAATTCATTGACAAGAGTGCACATAGATAGTGCACTCGGCACACGTGGAGAGAGAGTAAAATATAAAAGTGCAACAAAGTAAGCTATAAAAATGTAAAATGTAATACGTAAAAAATGAAAAGGTAGAATCAACAAATGTAAGATTGGGACATTGTAAAAAGAATAATGAAAAAGAAATAAATAAAAAAAACCTAAAAGTAATAAAGATCTCTTACAAAAGGTGCAGTATACTTTACAAAAAATAGTATTTTACGTACCATTTTGATCATTTCAGAATATTTAATTGCGAATCCGGGCCTTCGGGTTGAAAATTGTCCGTCGTAGGAGATTTTTTCTTAAGTCATTGAATTCTAAGTTAATGCAGCTTTTTCGAAGGCTGGCAAGTTCTGGTCTTTATAAGAAAAGAAGTCTTTCAATATGTGTAAGCTCTTTAATTCAATGTTGGAAGAAGGGACGGGCAGTTCTTGTTCATCTTCATTGGCGGGCACAGTGTCCTTGGGAGCAGTGTCCATAAGGACGGCTACGGAAAGGAATTTCTGTTTTCATAAGTAAACTGTCAACAACGTGAATTATCTCCAGAAAAGCACAAATAAAATTCATTGTTCATTTTAGGACATATTTTGTTTCCAGGGAAACGTAAAATGTATGAAATTCATAAACTGACCAGGGTTGCAGACCCCTAAGAGAAAGGGCGACCCCCTAAATATCGGGAAGACCTCCCCACAGGCAAGAGTCTCCCCAAAAATGAGAAATACCCCTCAAAATGCCCCCCTAAAAATTTCAGTGGCACAGTCTGCGCCATAACTCTCCCCCAGGTGGGCACCCCTGAACATACAATCCTGGTTAAGTTAACATTATTAGTTCATGGAAAAACGGGTACTTGATGAAAAGAACGTGAAATGTGGGAATGACATAGGTTCAGGAGACGTAAAATTGGGGTTTCGTTGTACTTACATTTTGTTCACTATAAAAATACAAATGAGATTTAAAAATTATAGCTTACTTCGTCATCTATATTTTTACAGCAATAAAATGACTGTTTTGTGCCAGCTAGGCTGGCCATTTGGGGTGCACTGCACCAATTTTCCAACTGTACCGTAATTTGGTGTGAGGTCAGACTTCCACAGTGCACACGTGCCATAAGGACCCGTTTATAGGGTAAGCAACCATTCACACAAAGGAAGGACAGGAGAGAGAGAAAGAACATCCATGGCCGAGCCGGGATTTGAACCCGGGACCAACCCATAGCAGGAAAAACATATTAATGAATGGATTTAGTGTTACGTACGGGATATTCCTTAGACATGTACTGTAGAATTTCATATTGTTTTGATTGTGTTTTATGATATGGTAATCTGGGATTGCTCAGCTGAGAGCAACCAAATGTGTTCCGAATATGTCCTACGTTGACTTCAGTTTGTTCAATGAGATCTCATCGGAGAAATTGTTATGATGTGCAATTTCAGACATTCTGTTTCAGATATTTTTTGAATAGGATGCAGAAATGATAGAAAAAAACCCTTAGTTCAGAATTTCTTTAACTTAGGTAAAGGATTTCTTGTGGGAGATTTGATGCAAACTCCCTTAGAAACAGATTGGTAATGGAAATTTTTTTTTCCTTGCATTATTCTCCCAGTTCTTGATTCTCTAATATATTTAGTCCATTTGATTGACTCTAATATTTGACGCTGTTATAGTTTAGTAATCCACCCGCAAATTATTAATGGGGGTAAAGCTAGCGTTTTAAAAATTATCAAAGGAAAACAAATGACTATAATTTTTGTGTGCGAATTCATCAGTTCCGGGTTAGAAATGCTCTACGTGTGTGTGGATGCAGGATCCTATTGTTTGTGAGAATTTATGCACTAATGAAGGTAGGGGTACTTCCTCCCCCTTTTGAAAAATGTTGAGCAATCCTGGTGTTCTTGGTTGGATGAGTGTGTTAGTCTAATATTCCTAGTTATTATTTTATGTTTTAATATTTATAGCGAAAATGTGGATTAGGAAAATGATTTAGGCTATGCTAATCATTAGCTCAAGGGTCAATTTTGACGAAGCTTCCGACTCGGGGGTTCATTCAGCTCAATTGTGTTCGATTTGATGGAATTGTGCTTGATTTGAATTTGGCCTTCAATCAAAATAGATAAACTCTACATTGAACGCTCCTCTGTCGTTGTGCAACGGTTGAACTGGAGCGGAAACAGTTAAAACTTGACTGTACGTTCTTTCTGATCCTACCTTTTACAAAAGGAAGTGTTCTGTTTCCACTTCCGGTTCATCCGCCATCTCCTTGTGGCGCAACTGTAAAATAATGCAACTGTAATAAATAATCGCAAAAATACATGTTAGAAGTGTAGAAGACAATTTAAATTGACAGGAGAAACACTAAACTTACTTGGCTAAAAACTTGGGCTCATAACCCAAACCAATCTTTAACGGAAAATGTTTGAAAGATATAATACAGACAGAGAAATATTTTAAAGTTCAGGCTTCTAGAATCATACCTTTTGACAGCTGTCCACTAAATGATCATTGATTCTACAGGGGTGCCCACCTAGGGAGGGTCATGGCGCAGACTGCGCCATTGGAATTTTTAAGGGGGAGGGGTTATTTTGAGGGGTATTCAAATTATTTTAGGGGGTCTCTTGCTTTTGGGAGGGAGGGTAGCAAAATTTAGGGGATGCGCCCTTGCCCATAGGGGGGGGGGGAAACCCCTGGATTCTACCAGGAACTTCTCAGGAATCCAAATAAAATAGATATTTAGCAGATATTTTCTCCAGATATTTTTCATGGGCAAACGCTACAACCAACCCTTCAAAAAAAAGGTAGCTATCTTTTTACTTCCTTTTACAAAAAAGGAAGTATTGTATTCGCGAAAAAATTTTCACTCAAAAATCGCCCTTAATTTCCATTTTGCTCACCCCCAAATGAATGTTGAGTTTTTTTTTCGATTCGACCACATGCGGAAAAGTGCCTAAGAATGTATAGACACGCGAAATATCCATTTTGACCATCACCGAGGTAATTACAACGACTTTTCTCGTGACGTCTGTATGTATGTGCGTATGTATCTCGCATAACTCAAAAATGGTATGTCCTAGAAAGTTGAAATTTGGTACATAGACTCGTAGTGGGGTCTAGTTGTGCACCTCCTATTTTGGTTGCATTCGGGTGTTTCTAAAGGGGTCTTTTGCACCTTTTTGGGGGGAAATCATTGTTAATTTCGATGCAAACTCAAGTGGTGTTATAATTTGGCGGTCACTTGGCGATATATCGCCAGTCTTTTGGTTGCCAAGTTTTGTCGCCTTGGCGAAAAATTTGGCGATTTTTTTTTTTTTTTTAAATCTGCTTTCAATGTGGCCATTGCTAGTGATATTTAAAGAGTTAGAGAGAGAATCCCATTAAAATTGCAATAATAGGGAAATAGCATTAAATTGGTGTAAAAGGAAGTCATGTGATGCACACATCAGCTCGTTTAGTTTAGAATTTTAGTATTTGGAATTATTGAAAGCCAAAAAAGAGCATAAATTTGAATTTCTCTGTGCCCTAACACCAATAATTGTTATAAATTAGTCAGAACAACTAAAATAATGTTAGAAATATATACTTTCGTGCGGATAGTATATGCTGAACAACAACATTTTGACGCACAAAATTAGCAGATTACTACATACACGTGTTTCGAGGCTTCAGGGAACCTCTTTTTCATTGCAAATAGTGAGCTTTTTGATGAACACGCCAACGTAACGAATAATTATAATAATAAAAACAAATCCACTGGAATGCAAAGGGCATGGCCTTTTAATGCAGGGGATTCTTTTGTATTTAATGCACTGGGAGTTTTAAAACCATGATCTGGTAATATTTCTGAGGAAAAAAAAGCGCTTGCTTGCAGAAAATTGCAAAAAAAAGGGGGGGGGGGATTTGTCTTCGGAAAAGTTACAAGTCCAGCAAAAGCCTTGTTTCTGGATGTCTTTGCATCCAAAAGCTCACTATTTGCATTGAGAAAGAGGTTCCCTGAAACCTCGAAACACGTGTATGTAGTGATCTGCTAATTTTGTGTGTCAAAACGTTGGTTGTGCGCCATGTAAAATGTTACTTTTTGAGACGGTTCGGATTATTGGTGCAGAAATGACATCTCGTCAAATAGCATGCATTCATTAGCTCGAAGTCCTAATGCAGTGTAAGAGGGGAAATTCTGAACACTCTAGTTCTTTCTTGCTTGCAACTTTTTGAAGGCTCCCCTCCCCCTCATTTTTTGCAACTTTCTGCAGACAAGCGCTTTTTTTCCCCCAAGAAGTATTACCAGACTTTGGTTTAAAAAATTCTAATGCATTAACTACTAAAGAATCCCCTGCATTAAAAAGCGATGCCTTTTGCATTTCAGTTGGAATCCTTTTTCTGCTCGTACTCGCGTTAGTAAACTTTTTATCTTACTAATATAACTATATAAGGTTACCTACATAATTTTTGCGTTTTTAGTCAACTTTCCTAGTAAAAGTCAGAAAAAAAAAAGCATGAAATAAGGCTTAATGCATCTTAAAAATATCGCGAAAAACAAAAAAAAGTGAAAAATAAATAAAATAATCAAATAAATATCGAAAAATTGGAAAGTAGGATATTGAGATGGGGGAAGATGTCGGTCTGTCTGTCCCCCCCCTCCTAATAACTTTTGAATGAATAGTCCGATTCCAACAAACTTTTTTGTTCGAAAGATCTCGGCGAGGACACCTCATTCCCATATTTCACTTTTTTATTTGAACTATTTTTTGTTCAATTTTGAACAGTTAGAAAAAAAAAAACCTTAACATTAGCGCCTACGGGGAAATTCAAGGCAATTCCGAACTGTGAGGTGAATTTGCTTCAAGCAAACTTTGTAGGAAAAAGCTTTTGATGAAAAACTTGTGTATAAAATATCTTTTTGATTTGAACAATTTTCCGTTCAATTTTGAACAGTTCAAATCCCTTAACATTAGCGCCTACGGGGGAAACTGAGTCAATGCAGATTCCGTACTTCAAGGCGGATTTAATTCAAACAAATTTTGTTGGAAATAGCTCTTGACTCCAGACTCCGAGAATTTAGGGTCACCTGACTCAGACTCCTGTGACCGACAATTGATCTGACTCCCCGACTTCGACTCTGACTTCGTAGCTTTGGCAAAAATTTATACACGAATGATTGACTCCGATTCTTGGATATTCGACTCGGACTCCTTTATCTCAAAATGAGATTGACTCCGACTCCGCAGCTATGGTTTTAACTGAAATAATTATTGTTGATATGATTTGTTTTTATTTTCACGCTCAAATTTTAATTTAAGTACAGTAAAACCTGTAAAGTTGACCACCTTTGTAAGTTGACCACCTGTCTATGTTGACCGCTTTTTTCAGGAACGGAATTAGTCCTATCTTGTGTAATGAAGGAAAATCTCTGTAACTTGACCACCTTTCTATCTTGACCACCTGTCTATCTTGACCACTAATGTACCTCAAATTTGGTTTGGAGTATTGTAAAAAACCCTTTGTAAGTTGACCACTTGGTTTATTTTTTAAAACTTAATTTAGAAAATTATTTTATTTTATTATTATTTTTTATAGCTTTCCAAGAATATTTTTGATGCCAGACCAGCATTTTACCAACCACACAAAACAGCAGCATAACTAAACTTCCTTGTAAGTTAAATAACCACATTGGAAAACTACTAAGAAACCTTTTATTCTCCAAACTTGTTTTTCTTTTGTTGTTTTATTTGAGATTACCTTTTGTACTCTCTGTTCAATGAAAACATGTGTCAGTAGAAAAGTACAAAGTATTTTTTTCCAGTTGCAATATTTTGTGGCAACACTGGAATTGTGCTAGAGTAAAAGTTACTTGCATTGCAGTATTTCTGGTGCAAGGGATAAGAAATAGGACATTTTCATTTTCAACTGCCTTATTGAACTAGGAGAGTCCAGCTCTTTGTGTTATAGTTTTACATAAAATGGCTTCAAAAAGAAAATTAGTTGAACTTGAGATTGATAAAAAGTATTAAGTATTAAAATTAATTGAAAAGAGAGAAATCCAGAGAAAATTAGCTGACAGGACACATATGGAATTTCCAAAACTAGTGTCTAATAAGTGCGCCAAACTTCAATAAGGAGTTATTTTGTTGAAAAGTAGATCGTCATGGTTATAAATGTATTAAATGTATATGAGAAAAAAAAATAAGCGAAAAATTTGTTATTTTTAATTAGCTATGAATTTTTAGGAACTATTAATATCAAATAACTTTTTATAAACAATGATTTTTTTTTGATCAATTTACTGAAATTTTAAATTTACATTACACATTATACGTCATTCTGAGAAAATAACCTCGAAGAATATTTGAATAACATTTTCAATTAATGTTTCAAAGTAATGTGATGCATGTGATTTCAAAGCAATGAAAGTGAGTGGAACGGAAATAGTAAGTGTCAATTAGTCAAAAAATGAATACATGGTGCAAGAAATGACAAAAAAAATATCGTTACCCCCTTTATAAGTTGACCACCTGTCTAAGTTGACCACCAAAGTACTGCACCGCAAGTGGTCAACTTACACAGGTTTCACTGTATTCAGTTTTCGGCGAATAAACTCGAAGTCTGCATAATATGGTTTCTGCATAGGCATTGCATAGTAGGCATTTGCATAGGCATCGCATCGTAGGTTCTGCATAGGCATTATGGTCTGCATAATATGGATGTTTCTACATAAAGATATGCGCCGACGATTTTTTTTTTTTTTTTTTTTGAGAATGAAAATTATTTTTTCAAGTTGACATTTTATTGTTTTTATTTTGGAAAGTGGATTAATTCATTAAAAAAAAATTTGGCAACAGGGGAAAAAGAAACTTTTTTTTATATGATGTATTTATTTTAATGAGCTTATTAGTTTTATTATTTTTTCGTTTTGAAAACTGCTAAAGAATTTTTTTTAATGGAAAAAAGTGTATTAGCTGCTTTGTTTAAAAGGTGCTGCTATTTCATTTGTTCCTTTATTTTTAGCTATGTTTGAGAATATTGATCAAGTACTAGAAAATAGTATGGGTGTATGGGAAGTAGGTTCGTTTAGTTCTAGACAGAACTTCTTGTTAAATTCAAGAAACAATAAATTTCACCGAAAAAGATTCTTCATGGAATTTTTAATTACATTTTTTTAAACTAAAAAGCTGATGTCTTCCTACTGCTTATCAGATGGAGATCGTAGTCGTGAATACGCGTCATGAGTTGTGATATACTGAATTGTGTGGAAATTTTATTCTAAATTTTTAAAAATTGGAAGTGAAATTTTCCTTAACAGCCTACAATTGAAGCTAATAAAACTGAAATTGGAACATCGAGTTTTGTTGATGTCTAAAACACCCATGGCGTTAAAAAAAGAGAGGGGAAAAAAACCATTTAAATTGTGTTTGTTCTTCATCAACCTTATACCAATTACCTGTAACACTTTTAAACACAATCGCTTACTACATCAGCTTAACTTTTTTTAAGCATTTTCGACTTTACAATAAAAATTGCTTCTTATTGTTTTTTTAGCCATGAGACTTGAAAGTGCAGTTTCAAATATTTCTTGCTTCTAAGACTTGCAATTGAGGACTTATTTATCCATTTTTTAATAATGTTCAGGAGGCGGGAAAAAAAAAAGAGAATTTATATATCTATATATATAGGGGGAGAGCAAAATAGTTTTATCACCTTCTCTTTAGAATTGAGTGCAAAAGCACAGCCAATCATGGCTCAGAGCAAGAAATGTTTGTGTGTAAAAAAAAAAAAAAAGATATCGCCATCTTAATTTGGGATATGTACCCTTTTGAAGGAAAACCTGAATGTTGAGAATTCAAATTTCACCAAAGCCCTCATGTTTCACCTTCGTATCTTATGGAAGTGCTGCGTATTTGAACCCAAAACTAGTGGATTAAAATTTGAGGACATGTGTTCTTTTGTAGTCTTCGTACTACAGGTTCATTCAGGCTGTGTTCTTTTGTTCAAAATAAAATGGGTAGAGGACAGTTTTTTACGTTTTAATCAAAAAGTCAAACTTAAAATACCCCCCCCCCCCTTAAAAAAATATGATTTAAATGAAAATATGATTTTCCTACCTTTCATGATTAAAAATACGATCCCTTTCCTTAAATAAATATGATTTTCCTCGTTCGGACTTCTTGAGGGCAAGTGATTTGATTAAGGTCTCCTGAAAAAGTTAGAAAATGTCATAAAATGAGTTTTTCTAAATCTAAAAAGTGGATCTGTTCCCTTTTGATGAATGACTCCTCAATTAAGAATAAAATTTTTGACTGTATAACTACTTATCGCATAGAGTTCTGTAGAGATGTAACTGATGATATTTTAGGCCCAGCAGAGGGTTGGTCACAGGCTTTTAGTGGCCAACGTGGTGAATCTTACCAATACAAATGCGTGTGGAGCACTTTTCGATGAAGTTCAAAAATAAGTTGTAAAAAGTTACATATGCTCTGTAGTAGGTGGTGTTCTCGGCTAGAAAATGAACACATATATTACTTGTCGTAATTGCATTATTTGTTTTACCAGTTGTTCTAATCCAGCTCGCTTGCATTCTGAAATGTTCTGCAATTTTCATTCACTTCATACATATTAAATGAGTAAGAAAAAAATAAAACGATAATTTTTCGCTAAATTTCTAAAGACGAAAAAAACAAAGTGCAAATATTAATCCGAAACTTTCATTCACAATTTTATTTGCATGCTTCGTTTTATGAGGGTTGGGGGGGGGGGGAATGCATGGAAAATTGAATTTTTACACATACCGGCAATCTAGTACAGTAGACCCTTGTTTTACACGGGTTTATTTTTCGCGGTTTCGATTATACGCTTTTATTTTACGCGGATGAGTTTCGGTTTTACGCGGATGCGGCAATGCAAACATAACATTTCCCCGCTTTCAAAATCCAAACTCCTAAAGATTGCAGATTAAGCGAAATCAACTGCATTTTGGGGTGCTGATAATCAAGCTTGGGCCACTGGAGGCGATTGGTTCCAGAGCTCTTTCCAGAAGTAAAACTATTAAATTCACACAGTTCAGAACTCACTGGAAGAGAGCTTTTAGGAGTGATAAAGGAGGCCAAAACCAACGAGGATACCGACGTCGGTGACACACAACCAAAAACGTTCACATTGAAAATGTCGAGTCATTCCTACACAATGGAAATGATCTTTCTGATTTGTTAGTGAAGGAAGATTCCATCATGGAAATGACGCAAGTATCATGGATGCGTTAATGCTCTGCAAAGAATTATAGAGAAAAATTCTTAATGGCTGCCAAAATACTATCATAGCCAACTCTTTGTATACCAAGGGCGGATCCAGAAATTTTTGTATGGGGGGGGTCAAGTTCCAATGCCCCCCCCCCATATGCCAAAGAGCACCCCTCCCCTCCGCCGCTAAAGTTTTTAATGGCGCAAATTGCGCTATGAATCATGTTTCCGCAAATTTTCGTAAAAAAACATCTCTTAAGAAAGACTGGTCGCGTTAACCTAAGCTTTGAGTATATTAGATTTCAACTTATAAAATACAGTAGGCGCCGCTTAATGTGATCAAGGTTAATGTTATCATTCGCTTAATGTTATCAGAATCACGAAGTCCCGGAACACTTGTATGTTAACACACGTTAAAAAAGTCTGATATTGTAATCAGCGTCTTAGTTTATTGTTATCACTTTTTCATAAACTTTCAATTTTTGCCCCGTTTTTGTTCCTCAGTTGAGAAAAACACATAGGCAAACCCTGACGAGACTAACTTTCTATGTAGCATTTTGTGGTTTTCAATAGCACAAAATTTTTCTAGGAATGAAGCTACAGAAAGTTCGCCCCCAGTGACCACTGACTCCCCCTAAGAAAACTTTCTTTTGCACCTAAAAAAATTCGGTCGCTGGACATGTTGCAGGCCTTGATATAGGACCTCCATTGTTGCCATTACTTTGTAAACTGTTAAAGAATTGTGTCGAGATTTAAAACAAATTGAAGTTAAGTTAAAATTTAAACAACAAGGAAAACCATGCTGGAAAAGATAGAAAAGCTGAATGTGCTTTGAAACTGGTTTACGAATGTCAGGGAAAACGGTCATATTTTACTTTCACCTATTACTATGTGATTAAAAATTGCATGATTTAGCGTTAACTTTTTATAATTCAGCTATTTCCATTCTGTTAATTTAATAATTTATAATACAAAACTGCGTTCAGTTGAGTCATTGTGATTTTAATTTGAGGTTGCCAAAATAAATGCACCTTAATTGGAAAAAAATCATTATTTTGTGTCTCTTGGATTCTTTTCGGTTATTGTTATCAGTCGGTTATTGTTATCAAATTATATATGTCCCAAAGTGATCATATTAAGCGGCGCCTACTGTAGTTGGGAACAAACAGTACACACAAGACACACACACACCATGATGATAAGGGGGATCAGTTCTCTGAAGAAACATTAAGCTCATTGTAGCTCATTAGAGATGATTTTTTTTTGAAATGAACAAAAATTTCAAAAGAGCAATAGTTCAGTAAACGTACCCAGTCAATCCTTTGAATGATGACGTGCTGAGAAGAAATGCTTTACAGAATCATGGGAGGGGAAAAGTGAACATTGATTTCAAGTTCAATTTTTTCGGATCTGAAAAATTGAAGTTTAATAATAATCATAGTAAAATTCTTGTCACAGTGGGGTCAGCTGACCTTTTGACCCTCCCCTGAATCCGTCCTTGTTGTGTACAGAACACAAAATTAATTTAAGTTTTCTTTATGCATGTTGTGCATATAAGTCGATATAAATATACAATTACTCGTCAAACCAAAACCCTATTTTAACACTAGTAGTAGGTCTCAATTTACGCGGCATTTCTGTGGAACGTAACCCCCGCGTAAAACGAGGGTCTACTGTCATTCCTTTTCAAAAAGTTCACATTAAGTGTGGGAAGGTACTTGTTAATAAAGAACTGTCAGTCAGTGACGTAAGCAATCCAACAGTTTATTTTGTTTATGTGCAAAAGAGTTTTTTGCATTTCTTTCTTTAAAATAGTTAAAGATGCTTGCCAGATGTATGTTGACCACGGTATGTGCAAAGCAGGATTCGTAGTTTTTTTTAAAATCAAAAAAGTCAAATTTTTTGAAATTTAAATCGCATTTTTTTGATTTAAATGAGATGTTTTTTAAATCTTCAAGAATTTTAGTAAGTACAATAAAATTTATAAACATAATATATTTCTACAGTAGGTGAATCCCTTCAGCTTACTTTTAAAACAAGGTTCCCTTTCTACTTCATTATATTTTAAAGATTTATAAATACGTTATAATTAGATAAGAAGTGATTTTGTTTGATGCTTTGCTCAAAAACGAGGTTTTCATCATCATGCACGTTATAGTAAAAGAATATGTGGAGCAATTTCTTTTCTCAACTGTATTAGTGATGGTGTATAAGAAAAACTGCAAATCTTTATTTGGTTCTGTACTGAATTGAACTGTAATTTTGGTGTAAAAACAATATTGCAAGAGTAAAAAATCTGTTTCACACACAGAAGGAGGAATCTATGTAGTTTTGCCTATTGAAGTTAAGATTGTATAATGCAGTGAAGTAAAATTTAGAGCAATACATTCTGAAAATGCAAAATTAATTTATAAAAATAAAATAAACTGAAATTAATTAATGATTTTGTTTAAAAAAATAACTTGCTTCAAATCGATTTAAATCAATGATTTAAAATAAAAATCATTTGATTTAAATCGTGATTTTAATCGTGATTTAAATAAACATGCCCCTGGTGCAAAGCTGCCAACTTCTGTAGGAGCTCAGTACATTTACGGATTAATTCATTAACTGTGCCACTGTGATTTCTTTTCCTAAAATCAAATGTCTGTTGTTTAAAAATATTATTTTTAAGCATCATTAACTGTTTAGATACCGTACAAAAGTGCATTAAAACACTCCATAATGTTGATGTTAATTTATACAACATTTCTTCAGTTCAATAATTCTCTGTAAAACTTAGCCAAAAATAGAATACCTTGGTGCTTGTGGCAATTCAATTTTCCCCTCTCCGTCCTCTTTTTTTTCCTAACGTCGCTTAAGATAGTTTCATAACGTGCTTTAAAGAGGGAAAAGAGCTTTTGAAACTCTAATCCAGTATGCTAACATAACATTCTAGAAACTCAATCTCGAAAATTTCCAGAGCATGACCCCAAACACTCTCCATTCCCCTTGCATCTCCAGGCAGAAGTGCATTTTCAAGCTTTTAATCTCGAAACATTTCCGAGAGATGCAACCTACTGCTTCAAAATATAACCTAAATTGAGTTCAAAATTTTTTAAAAAACAGAAATTACTGAAGATGAAAACAGCTTCCGAATCGTTCGGAGAACCTCCCCGGGTAGGAAGCTCCGAACACTTCCCCTCCCGTTCTCTAATATCACCACAGATAGCCTTAAATCACCTTTTGAAAAGTTTCACGGTAGAATTCTTAAGCCTTTCCTTTTTGCATACAGATTTAAATAGACTTCAATTTCGAAAAAAATTCGGGAGGGAGCCTCTTCCATTTCCTTTATTTCTCAAACTTACGCCTGAAGGCTCTTCTTTTGGACGTATATTTCGAAACATTTCCGGAGTAAAGGCATGTAACCTTTATTATCGTGTCATTAGGACACGTCGGAAAATAAAACGTTCATTTGAGTTTTTCAACTAAATCTTCCATTTCGGTTTTTCAACTCAATGAGTTTTTCAAATAAAACTTTCATTTGAGTTTTTTACGTCAAAAGATTTCCAGGGAGATCCTCCGAACTTCCGTAATTTTCTAAATCTCTCAAAGATAGTCAAAATATTCCGGTTGTACGACTTTAACGTTGAAACGTTTTCAAAGAAAGCCTCTAAGCCTTTGCCACTCTAGAAACTACAAAATATAACCTAAAAATGCATTTTTTTTTCAAACCTCAATGTCGAAAATTACACAGAGAGTCTGCGAACCATCATTCCTGTAACGTCATGAATGATAGCAAAAAATTAGGGTTGTCGATGCTGAAAATTTCCAAAGGAGAGATGCGTAGGCCAACCCTTTAATGTTACCAGATTACTCTAAAATTGCTTCTTAAAGACTTCAATTATGAAAATTTTCTAAAATACACCCCCTAAGCCACCTGCAAGACCTGATGACACCAAGTATAGCTTACAACTGTGTTATAAAATTGTAAAAAAGCAGTCGAAAACTTTGTACTATGGAATGAGTAAAAACGACAACAACGTGCATAAAGTACAAATAAAGTAATAAAATAGAGTTAAAAACACAGCAAACAGCTGTTTCGGGTCTGTCATATGCAAGCCCCTTCAACCTGAAGGGGCTTCCTTCAAGGGGCCCTTGCCTTCAACTCTATTTTATTACTTTATTTGTATTTTATGCACGTTGCTGTCGTTTTTTCTCATACAACTGTTCTTCAAAGTTCAATATCCCCAGAATTTTCTCTATTCCCTCAACATCATTAACAATAGCTCATAATTGCGTTTTTAAAAATTTTGTTTCGGCAAATTTCTGGGAGGAGCCTCCAACCCTCAACTATTGACAGAAGTGGACATTAATTCTCAACACTTTTGGGAACATCAACGCCTTTCCTTCAACGCTACCACCGAAATGTGCCTCCTAAAACTGCGGTTTTGACATCAATTTTGAACTATTTTTCCCCCAAGAGGATACTTGACCTCCTTCTCGCATCCTCTTTTCCTAATGACACGCTGTTTAAACTAGGGTGCAAAACTATGGAGCTATACCACGAATGCCCTTTCTGATATACTAAAAACCTTATCACTTACCAATGTGAAGATGTACTCGGTTCTATAGAGTCTTCGCCTGCTACTCGATTTTGGAAACAGAAATAGCGCAGCCGCCATATCTGGGTGCTGTGAATGACTATTTCGGTGTTTGCTTACAATTCCACGTGACGTTTTGTCTACGGGGTGGCAATTAGTAGCTTCCTATGCAACTATCGTTTCCAAACTAAGTTTCTTTGTTTTTTAGTTTACTATATAAGTCTCATATGTAAAAAAAAAAAACTAGATAAATATTTTTAATAATTAAAGTCCTAACTTTTTTGTGGGGGAGGGGACGGTATCATTTCTTATAGAGAAAAGTTCATTTTGCTTAGACAGGGGTGCCCGTACACTAAGAGTGGCACCCCCCCTCAAAATTGATGGAGCACCCCCTCCTCCCAAGAATGCGAGTCCTCGCAGCCGTGGAGGAAAAGTCCGCCTAAAACACTCCCTCCAAAAATATTAGTGGCGGAGTAATATAAAAATATCATATAAAATTCGGATATAGATATATAATATAATAACTGAAAATATAGTGCCATGAACCCCCACTTGATCGTACCTCCCCCTAGTTCAATTTATAGATCCGTTACTACATGTTAACTACGATTAAAATCGTAGCTTTACACACAACATTCTACAGAGGCAAATTATTTTTTAAGACCGCGATTGTCTATTTAAATAAAGATATTTGAACATTAGAACACTTTTTTTATCATTAGTATTTGTGGGAAAAAAACGCATTGTCTTATTTTTTTGTGTGTTAAACTTCTCTGATTCATGGAGGTCTCATGGATGCTTGAACTTTACTTTCAAGCTGAGACGTTTATTTGACGAAAACTAACTTTCACGTTACACAGGCCCAATACTGCTACTTTATTTGAGTTTTGCAGACTATTCCACTCAACGGCTTAAAATAACCAGTTTCTGCAGAATCGCCTATTTTCGCGATCTTTGTTTTTCGCGAAAATAAAGTTATGTGTGATTCCAGAACTGGAAATTGCTCGAATTTCATATGAGCAGAGCCGAAAGCAAAAATACGTGCTTTTACAGTATTGCGTGTTGCTCACCAGGGAACCACACAAACTGTGTAATGATGAAGATCAAAATAGGTAGCCATCGAAACAGAATATTTAGAAATTTTTGGCGCAGAAATTATTTTCTCTTGTGCCCCCGTTACCGAGATATTAGATAGTAAATCTGCCGAAATTTTAAATCATGGCGAGAAATGGAAAGCACCAGGACATCTATCTGCAAAACGTGGTGAAAGCTGTCTTCCATTATTCGCCGCAATTCGCATAAATTTGGCGACTTATCTTAAAACTTTGGCAGACTTTAAAACCTCATGTTTCGATAACGGGGACCCAGGGCAATAATTTTTGCGTCAAAAAACATGTTTTACTGTAATCTTTTTATTGCTGCTTTTACATTTATTTTCGTTATTACATTATCGTATGTTTTTCTGGTTAGAATCATGCAAAGACTTTACGAAATTGCATGGAATTCGTTACAGGACATTTTTTGATGGTTTTCCAAAATTTCTACACTAAACTCCCGATTATCGAGATCGAGTGGCACAAGTGCCACGGATAATAAAAATCGCGGATAAACCGCAAAAAAGGTAAAAATGAGGGACTAATAAGAGAAAAAGTGTTGTTCCTCAGAAACTTGGCTATATAGATGTATAATACTTCCTACAAACAGTAAAAATATGACAGTAAAAATGCTTTATATTTTTACCCAACAGAACTTAACACCAATAAAAAACAAGTGTATGTACTATGAAGAAAGAGCTATAAATAAATAATTAAAACAAACAACTGAGTTCACATTTACAAGTTTAAAAAAAAAAAAAAAATCATCCATTGGTGTTTCATTTTTTTTCTATGAAAATACATGTTCCTGATTGTTAAATGACTTGCGGATTATCCGCTGGTGGATAATCGGGAGTTAACTGTATTTACCAAATAGTAAATGACGGTTTCTCTCTTGCTACTGAAAAGTGCTAAAAAAAGTTGCTTCTTCAGATTTAGGTTCAGCAGAGGCATTAAAATGAAAAAAGCTTTTAAAAAATGATACTGGTTTAACTCACTGGTGTGATAATCGTGTGGTTCAGCCAAACAGTTTAGGTTATTGAGAAGGGATAAAATGGAGGGAGGGAGTGAACAATTGCATTCGTGAAGCAAAGATCCCAAGTCACGTGATAGATTCTAAAGCGAAACATCGGAAGAAATAAAGTTTCTTTCACTTGTTTCACGCAAAACGAGTCATTCATTCATTGTTGTAGAGTCACGTGACTTGGGACCTTTGCCTCAGCTTTTGCTAAGCGAATGCTGAGGCTTGAACTTGCTCCCTCCATTTATTAATTCTTGCTCTAAGGTGTTGCACCTTAGTATCAATTAAGGAACTGATCACAATCTGTGGGATTAAACCCTTGATTCTTATAAGAAATTCTTGAGCATAAATTTCAGATAAAATAATTTCCCTCTTTCTCATAAATTAAATTCTCCCTCTTTCATAAAAAAAATCACTTTTTGTAGTCCCAGAATGCATTTGTAAGTATTTTAAGGGGTATGATTTTAAATTTGATGATCAAATTTGAAAGACATTATAAAAAAAAAAAAAAAGTTGTCTGATCATTTTCAAACTGATCACCTGTTTACATTTCAATCCGTTCCCACTACATTTCAAATCATTAGGGCAAGGTGTTTACAGAAAAACACCCCTCTTTCGTTTGTGGCTGGAAAGTTTTTAATTTCCATTTAATAAACGTGAATCAATTTTTAAAATGAAAGTTTTAATAATAAGTATTAAAATTTTGATAACATTAAAATGAGAACTTTTAACATTAATATTTGAAGATTAATCTGAGAAATCTTTTCCTGCAGGTTAAATAATTTTGTGTAGTTGAAAATTTTTTTCATTTCCTGTATTTTGTTGATGTTAATGTCTTGTTGTGAAATTTTTAAATTTCTAAAAGCCTAATAGCTTAAAAGCATATTTTAGTATTTGTAATGAAACTGCTTTTATGATTGCTATTCTCCAACATGAGCAGTTCTGTATTAAGTCAGATTGTTTGTAGCTTTTGTGAGAGACTAGTTGTGTAATGTATTCGTGTCAAGCGTCGAAAAAAAAAAAAAAAAAAAAATCCAGCTAAAAAAAAAACGATTCAAAAAAAAAAATATTGGAAAAAAAAATAAATAAAAAAAATAAAATAAAAGAAAGATAAAAGATTAAAAAAAGAGAAATGAAATATTGAAAAAAAAACAAATAAAAAAAATAATAATAAAAAAAGACAAAAAAAAAGAGAAATTAAAAAAAAAAATAAAAAAGACAAAAAAAAAAAAAAAAGCTGGCAGTAAATGGCGCTTGACAAGAAAAAATCCTTTTTTGCTTTCTCCTTTTTTACCCATAAAAGGATAATTTTGGAGTTGTTAAACAATGTTTAGATAAATCTGCTTTTCAACATGTAAAAAAAAAAAAAAAACTTTATAGATATTGTCATGCATGAAGTAAAATGAGATATTATAAAATACCTGCAGGAATCGGTTCTTGGAAGCAGGCAAGATGGCGACAGTCAGCAATCATTTCTATATTTAAGGTGGTCCGGGACACAGATCGTCAAATTTTGCGATTTTTTTTTAATCAATTAAAAAACTGCTCTTTTTTCTGCTTAAAATAAAAGGACGTTTGAGTCTTGATTCTATCTTAATTAGAACGACAGATGTAATTATTTTTGTTGCATGCATTTAACTAAATATTCTATTTAACTTTAAAACGTTGAACGCGTTTTTCTCCATGATGCAAATTTTTATAAGGCAAGAACTGATAAAGTAATAAAATTTGGAGCAAATCTTTTTCAAACAAATTACTTTTTACTCGGCAAATTTGAAAAAAAAAATATTTCTTTATGTATTTTCTACTTTTTATTGAATAAAAATTTTTAAATCGCCGAATAAAAATTAAAACTTAGATATTTGTGCATAATTTTTGAAAAAAAAAAATGAAGATTGACATAGAATATTTTGAGTTTTAGCGATTTAAAGCAATTCTACTTTTTTCAAAAACAAATTAAATTTAAATAAAATTAAAAAAATACATTTGTTATGATTTTGCTTATTAAATAGATGGTGAATCAGTGCTAAAGAATTTCAAAACTCTCTACTGTTGATATTTTTTTTTCAAAATGTGTCCCGGACTTCCTTTAAAACAAAAAGCTTTGCATCCTTTATTTTATAAATACTGTGATAAAAATTAAAAAATATAAACCATGCAATATTTATGTGACTAGTTTAAACACATGTATTTATTTGAAAGATATTTGAAGAATTTAACTGTTTAATTTTGACTGTTTTTATACTGTGTAAGCTGTAAAATCATAGAGAACGATGTTTCGTCAGTTTAAAGACGCCATAGACGTTCGCCAGTTCCCTCCTCCCCCATGTGCTAAATAGACCGGAAGAAAAAAAACTGTCGAATATATTACGTCGAAACTTTTGAAGTTTGTGTGATGTGGAAAAATATCAAATGACTGAAACTCCTTCAAGACACCAAGTGTTGAAGGAGAGTTTAATTGAGTATTGCTTTGGACGAGTAAAAGACGATGCATTTTTAAAATGGCCGAAAGGCAGTAGTTATTGGCTGTGCCAAATATCGATTAAACGTCCATGAATGAATATTGAAAAGTATAAAAAGAGTCTCTAAAATAAATATACATAAATAAAAAATGAAGTGCAAACAAGCTTTGAAATAATCTGAGAAAAAAACAAACTTGTCGGATGCAATGGAGTAGAAAAAGCTTTTTCGTTTTAAGAGAGATTGCACAGGATTTGTATGGATCCGACAATTGTTTTGCAGAAGAAACAAATGGGAAAGAAACTTTCTGAAGACGAGTACCTGCCTAGTAAAAAAGGCATTGGAATTGGAGCCACACGCGTCCAAATACCCATGAAGAACGTGGTCGTTAAATCTGTGGAGGTCCTGTGGCCAGTTGCTAACAGTTACCATGTGTGCAGAGTTGCTGGAGATTTCCTGCCTCCCCTCTTAAAACTATACAATTGAAGAGGCTGTGCCATCTGCATGTCCCAAGTGCCATCGTTCGAGGCCGAAGTCGGACTCCTGCCCGGTTGGGGGCCTCGCTCTCTCTCAGGAGCCGTTTGCCTTGAATCCATACACGATTAAAGCTTGGGTGTCCCAAGTGGCATTTGATAAACTTTACATAACCTGATGACATTGAATAACATATTAAGGTTATGTATCTTAGCTTATGTACTTAGCAGAGTAAACTGAACTATAAGTACGAAGAGACGAAGATATATTATAAGCGAAACTTTATTCCAACTTAGTAGATGATCGCCATTGTAAAAATTCAAAAAATACTTAGTGTTGCCAAATAATAATGAAACATATATAAACAATAATACAACTTTAACAGCATTAACTCGATCACATTTGACGAAGAGGGCGCTTTTCAGCGAGTGCAATGGCGGCGATGTCAGCAGGAAGTTCACTCCTCCTACGTAGACCCTCTTTGACTTTTGAGAGGAAAGAAGCAAATGATTTTGCGAAGTATCAGTTGAAGTTGGATGTCCACGTTCAAAAGAGCTGCGGTCAACTTCAGCTTGAGCTCCTGGGAGTCGGAGAACGTGCATCTTCCAGTGACTTTGGAGAGAATTGTTGGTAACGAAAAACTTTCCGGATTTCATTCCAGAATTGCTCCTCTGCAGATATGTAGTCAATCAGAAGCGTCAACGAAAACGACATATTTTGCGCCTCTCAAAAAGAAAAATACGAAAGAAAGAAAATAAGTCCTTCTCAAGTCCATTGAATATATTTGTGTAAAAAAAAAATGTGAAACGACACCATTGCTATGTCATCTAGACTGTCATCTAGTGAAAATGCTGTCACGATATGAACTACTTTTGACACAACTGAACAATATCTTCTAAAAGTGTGACAGAGAAGCCATCTGCATAATATACTTCACAGATAGCTTGTTTGACAGTTGTTAACGACGATACGTAAACAAATATCCGTCCCGTTCTCGCTTCATGACTACATCATTACAAATTACCCAGAAGCCTTTTTCTGCAAATTGTCGGAACAGTTTAAAAGGATCAATCAGACTGTTAGTTTTGTAGAGTAAAGGCGATGAATATCTTTGGACCTGAATTTTAAAAATGCTTTCGCTCCCATGTGCATAGTTATCTAGTATTTCTTTTTCAAAGTGTAATAATTGTTATGATTATAATCAAGTATTTTTCTGTGTTTATCTAAAGTTAAAAGAAAATCATTTTGATTGCATTGTCGTTAGAAAGATCTATGGGTCCATTTTGGCTCTCTTCAGTTTCTGCACGATTAATAAGCTTTAAAATAAAGAGACAGAAAGATGTAAAATTTCACGACTTTTTGTTGCTTAGGCCATATCTTAGGGCACAATTAATAGATCTATTTCCGGTTGCAGTACTACATGTAATACCTGGTACGTAAATAGTCCATACGGGGCCTAGCTGGCCATTGGGCGTTTAGTTTTGACAATAGTATTTCGCCCAGTAAAAACTATCAAAGTTAATCATTAATAAATTCATGAACGGTCATTTAAATTATTTTTCAGAGTGTATTTGGCCTCTTTATTTTGAATAATATGGGAACCAAAATGGCCCTTTTCAGCCATTGTGATGTATGAAATGTTGCGATCTTCCTGGTGCCAATGTGTTTATTTAGAATGCTTGCTGATTGTCTCACTCAAACTTAATAGACAATTAAAAATTATTTTAAATGTAATAGAAAGTTCATGAAGTTCATTTTCCAGAAACTAGAAAATTATAAAAATGCTTTAAAATACTTAAAAATATTTTTGATTCAAAGAAAAAACTTTCAGTTAACTTTTTTGTTTTAGTGAAAATTAATTTCTTTCTAAATAATATTGAATATATATTTTCCAGCCACAAATAGGGTTCAGATTAGGATAATTTATTTTTCGAATGAGCATTTCCATAGAGATAAATAAAAACATTCATACTTAAAATTAAAAAAAAAAAATCCAGAGAGAAGAAAAGAAAAAAAAACCTGAAGTAGCAGAGTTTTTCAGCACTTTTCAGTTATCACATTTATAAAAGTAATGTGAACTGGTACATACATTCAAAGTTAAAATAACAGAATGGATAATTTGATTTCTAAAACTCACATTCCAGATGTTTTTAAGAAGCTAAAACTGCAGTGAAGAGTCTGTGTAATGTGAAAGTTGGAAAATGTTTTCTTAACTGTACGGAATAATTGGCCTCCAAGTTGAAAGCTTGGAAGATTTCTAAAGTTGTCCAAAAAAGCTTCAATAGAAAAAGTAATTCAATGTATTTTTTCACACAAAATATAGAAAAAGACCTCGTTTTATAAAAACGTATCGAACATGCGAGGTATATGTGTGTAAATATTATTAGTTTACTGGTTCTAATTCAGTAATTATGCTATACAAGTGAAAGTAACACTCTAACACTTCCTGCTGATCGTAAATTTTTAGTTTTAAAAGTAGCACGATTGTCAAATTTCGAGTTCGTTTCCAGATTAACACCGCCATTTGGCTGTCGTTCCCTCTTTGCTGAGCGATTCTCAAAACTGCTAGTTATCGGCCAGTGTCGGAAATTGGTGCCAAAGGCTTAGAAAATGAATGCTGAGCGGAGGGAAGGGGGTGCCCTGAATTGTGAATATTAATAAGATCAAAACGTTTTGACTGCAGAAGATGGTATTTCAGGAGCGGACCGGCTGACTTCGGCTCAGTCGGCAAAGGCATATTTTGGCCCACCTCTGCAAATTAAAAAAGTTAAACAGAGTCTGATCTTGATTCTTCCAATGCCGAGCCAAGACATTAAACTGTCGCTCGTTCCCATTTTCCATTAAATTTCCAAATCAAGTGTTAAAAGTTCAAAAAAAGAAAGAAAAAAAATGTAAAATACAGTTACCACTTGCATTTTTTATGTGCCTTGAAAGAATGATACTAATGGTTAAATCTGAAAAGGCGCACATCTTAAGGCTTCTACACTGACAACATAGAAAGGACCCTAGAAACGAGGGGCATCAGGGAAATTCCCTCTCAACATTTTCGGAATTGGTGGCTCAAATTGCCTTAAGAGAAAAAAAATCGAGAGATGGGGTCCTAGTTCCCCTTTTCAAGCGATATTTTCAAAATTGATGTCAAACCCCCCCAATTTTAGTCAATGTTTGGTAACGTTAGAGGAGAAGGGGAACCCACGATTCTTTCTTCATTTTTTTTAAAAATTGAAGTCCATTTTACTGTCCACTTCTGGCAAGTTGAGCTTCGCTGCCCGACCGATCAAACGATTCCATTTGTTGAAATAGGGGGTGAGGAAAAACGGCTTAAAAACTTGCGGATTTGGTTTGCAATGTTAGTGTCAATTTGGCGAACTATATAATTCAGGTAAGAAGTAGCAAGCGGTACATGATTTTCTCACCAACAAAAGGGTTGCAATGATAGCCCAACTTTGCGCCTAACAATAGGGAAGTATCAACCTATCAAATATTCCAATTTTAACTATTGCACATTGCTGACAGGCTTACAAAACACAAAAATTCACCATGGCCGGATTTTTAAAACCAACGATTGATTTTTTATGAATTTTTTAAAGAGCGATGCGCAAAAAAGAGGTGTGGCCTAAAACGTCAGCAGCTGACGTCATTTCCCTGTTCCGATCAGAGCTCCATTTACATGCCGTGTTGCGCCTACCAGGAGGTGAATAGCACTGTCTTTTTCAGCCTTTTTAAAGCCTTTAACCAGCATTTTTTCCATCATGGAGCTAGGATTCACGAAAGGTCAATCCAATAACCTTCCTCAAGTAAAGTCATTCATGGTGTTTGACTTTTTTCGAAAGGACGAGAGATTTAATGTCCTAGAAGTACGGGGAGTGAAACAACAAAGTTTCACCATTGTTATTCTTTAAAATTGTACGTACATATCCGTCTATGTTTGCAGTTCATATTATTCGCATTAGTTTCCCTTATCAAGATTGATCATTTCCATTTGTGTGTCGATGGTTTTTTTATCTGAATATATAAATTACAATGTAAGAGCGCTATTCCAGTTCTTACTTGGCGGCTTTTAATGAGGCGCGCATTTTGTAACAACCCTACTGCAAGTGATTCCAGTACTAAGTTTTAGAGCAGTTTTTGCATGAAAATTTTTCGCTTTGTTGGCAATAAAAGTTGATCTGCTTTTTTTTCTTTTTTTTTTGTGGAAAATTGTTTTAAATCCATTAATACATGTTAATTATCCTTGAGTTTTTATGCAACTTAGCAAAAAAAGGAAAAATATATTTTTTTGCTCTTTTGATAAAAATAATAAATTTGAAAATGGTGTTCATTTCATAAAATAAGTACCTTTTTGCATGTGAGAAAGGTCTTGTATATATAGAAACGCTTCTGGTGATAAACTGAAAATGTATTTTTAAATTATCAATTTGTAATAGTTAAAATTTGAAGATAGTTTGAATGTTAAAAAGAAAGTATTAATAGTTTTTGCATTGTTATTAAAATGGTAATAGTAATGCATCTATTACTTTCTATTTAAGTTTATTGTGCAGGGTTTAAATTTCTTTGTTTACTTGCATTTTTTAAAAAATATCTCATATGCTTATTAAACACTAGCAAAAATACCCGGCGTTGCCTGAGTCAGTAATAATTGTTAGAAAAAATCGTTACTTGCTTTTGTTTTCTGTTTTAAGTGAAAGAATTCATATACAAATTTAAAAAACATGAAATTAATCTTCTCGTGTTTAAAAAGATTAATCTGTTGATACTTTTTTTTTAACATGGAGTCTAAAACCTTCTCTGTATGGCTAATGATGTACGAAGCGATTAAAAAAAAGTAGCTGCGCTCGTAATCCCCTTATACTTGCTTTAGTTATTTCGGGAAATTTCAATCATTGTGGCTCTTGGTGCGATTTTACCGAATTTGCAAAAGTCGTTTCGGGGTACCTTCGATGATGCTCCCCCATTCTTTCCTTACTTTGTAAAACGATATGATATTAATTTTCGTTACAGAGATATCGTCGCCAGATGCTGAGACATTTTTGGTCACCATAAAATGGCGCTAAACAGTTTCATCCGAAATGTTACCAAAATAAGTAATAAAATTTGGTGATTGTTTGAAATTGTGCAAAAAGGAAAATTAATGGAAGTTTTTGTGCTGTTTATGGATTTGCCTAATTTAGTTGCTGGATTATTTAACACAGTAAAAAAGGTCTTTTGAAAATTCTTTGATTGGCGATATTTTGTGTACATGGTGAAAGCTGAGAAACATTATGACGTAGTCTTCGGCTTCAAAAACAGCAACGTTGAAAAAACTGCCAAATGCATCAGCTACGGAAATCTTTCTGCAAAAATTTTGGCGATCTGCTGGTTGTTTGGATAATGAGTAAGTGTTCAATCAGCATAAATAATAATAAAAACCATTAATTACATTAAAGTTCCGTTTAAATGGAAAATCATCAGCCAAATCATGTATTATTTGCCAATCTTGTGCAAAAATCTTACTTCAAGATTTGACTTGAGAAAAGCCTTGAACAATCACGAAAAGCAAAGAAAGTCAACAATACAACAATTGTCGCTATCGACAGGGAGTTGAGATGATACACTAAATACTGTATTGAGTTGAGGAAAGCCTTCGACCATGGATCTAAAAAGCTCATAACTCGTTTTTTATTCTACTTAGAAATTTCGAACAGGTGCCATCTTCAGCAGAAAAATCAGAGCTTTCGATGGACATATAATGTAAATATGTGCAAGTATTTTTTCATCCCAATATTAGAGAATTTATACAAAAATTGTGTTTTATTGCCCCCCTAAGGGGTTTTTTCCCCCCATAACGGGACGAAAACTACCCTATGTGTTATTCTGATGCATAAGCTATATTATTGTAAAGTTTCATCAAAATCCGTTCAGTAGTTTTTGCGTGAAAGAGTAACAAACATCCATACATCCATACAGACAACTTTCGCATATATAATATTAGTAAGATTTATTTATGAACAGTTGTGAACATATATTTCAAACTGTATTTCTCACTTGACATAGTTTTTAATTAAAATGCAGTGCAAATTTTCATTTTCAAATTTTAATTAATAAACACACTTGAAAACACTTCTTTCGAAGATCCTGCTGGGACGGAACAATAACAAATCGCTCGTGAGGAGTTTTTTTAGATGTAGATACGCATCCAGGAACGAAGCAATACTTGTAATTGATTCTACTAGCCATGACAAAGAAAATCAAATTAAAAACAATCGCAGAATGCATTAAACCCTACAGACAGCAAAGGATTTTCACTACCCTTTTATGCGCGCTGCTGTTAGAAGGCTCTTGTTTTCCCGCGCCTTCCCCCAAAGATCGCCAAGCACTTCTTTGTCCTAGCCAACCCCGTCGCCTCGCAGCGCGGCAGTGACGTCAGTCAAAGGACTTACAAGCAAATGACGTCACTCGCGCGTGAACTTAAAAAAATTATTTAAAAAAAAAGTATTAGTCGTATCGTAAAAATTTTTTCGCAGATGATGTTCATGTATGTTACTCTATCATATAAAAATAAAATTAGAAAATCGAATACTTCCCTATTCCTCTTCTTACTGGTTGCTCTCCCTTGAAAGAAATGGACTTGCTCAAGGCCAGAGCTCGACTTCTCAAAGGTGGACAGTAGTCTTATCTTTGTTTGCAACAGAATGTCGGGGGCGCTTCCAAAAAATCCTACCAATTGTGAAATTTTAGAAATTCAATTTCAGGCTATCCTTGGTAAAATTAATAGAACAGGGAAGTATTGAGGGTTCGCCAAGAAAACGTTTAGACATTGAATAATAAGAAAATAGCAACACTCCCTTTGGTCACGTGAGAGAGAGGAGGCTCAGTGAAGCCACTTCAAACTGAAGTCTACTACAGTTTTAACCTAAGTTTCGTGACGGTGGGGATCCGGAGACTCTCCTTCGGAATTTTTTGGATATTAAAATTTTAAAAACATAATCTTATGATTTGTTTAAAAACGGTAAAACGAAACTGAACAGGTTTTCCAAATGTTTCCCCCCGAGATATTTTAGGAAGGCGCCGTGACCTTCCGCTTGTAAGCCAACATTTGACCCTCAAAGAAGTTTTAACAAAATTTCACAATCAAACTTTTTCAAATTCGAAAGGTAAAAATTCACAGACGACAGTCCTTGTAACACCCCCCCCCTCGTTGCAATCGCTTATCTACTAGAATCTGATGAGAATATATATCTGAATGTTTTTAGCATTATTTTTAAAACTGAACATTTAAAAGCTTTTAATTATTAAAAAAGAAATAATTCTCGAAAAATTCTTTGACTTAGTATACCAAAAAATAAAAAGAAAACTTAGTGTCAAATCTTCTATCAAAAAGTGCAGTTTAATTTACTTAAAGTGTCTTTTTGTCTGAAAGCGCACTAACTCATTTTTTTGGACTGGGAATACACTATTTCCCTTCGGACATTTTTGTTCTGAAACGGAAAACAATTTTAGGCTTATAGTACAGATAAATGGTGCACTCCCATCGAAATCTCTGTTCGTAAAATTTTTAGTTATCTTTCGTGGTTAAGGGGAATGGCGAAGGTTCGAAGACTTTGTCTGGAAATGTTTTGATATTTAATTCTGAAAAACAATTGTAGACTATTACTGGTAAATTTAGGAGAAAGATTTTACGATACCAAAAGTAGAGGCAGTCAAACTTCTCCGAAATATCTCGAATTTGACGTCTTGAAAACTGACTTTTAGGCTTCGTTTGAAAACGATAGGGTTGTGTAGTTATATTAGTAGTGAAAGGTTCGGGGTTCCCACCCGAAATATTTCTCGAATTTAAGTCGATTTCTAGTCTTTTAGGAAAAAGAGTTCAGGAGTGTTGCCACAAAAATTTCTAAAAGCGAAGTTATGTGAGGTATCTCTAGTGACGTTAGGGGAAAGGGGGGCGTTCCGAGTCCTTTTCCTGGATTAAAAAAATAATAATAAATAAATAAAAATAAATAAGAATGCAATTAGGGGCTTAGAGAAAGGATTCTGGCTCTTTTCTTGGAAATTTTTCGATATTGAGGCATTAAAGAAATGAATGGGAAGTGATGTCTCTTACTTAACTTTTAAACCTTAGATTAAAGAAGAGACAACACTGCTTTATGTAAAAGAATGAAATTTTTTATTTTAATTGTTCCGAGACACACACGCTCTTTTATTCTCTTGAATGTTTACAAAATCTGTTTCGTTAAGAGGTCACCAAGAAGGAGCACAGTGCTTTAAGTATTTGAAATCTTAATCTTTTGCAGTTCTATTGAAACAGCACTAAAGCTATTATGTGTTCTTGAAATTCTAGTTAAATTTTCCACCTAATGCAGTATATTTCTTTTTATCCTGCGTAGAATAGCATAATATCGCAGTTATAATAGTGTTCATTCATTAAATAATATCTACAAACAACGATAAAATTAAAAAATTTAAAACTTTCCTACCGAGTCGCAACTGTAGAATCAAGAGGGAAAATTGAAAATCCTTAGAAAGCCTTAATTATTAAAAATCAAGTACAAGTATTTTATTTGTTAACAAATAAAAAATGGCAACAGTTAAAAATTTTAATTCATTGCTTTCAATTTTTCCTTGTCGGCCAACAATGAATTCGCTTATCAATCGCGTGAATAAAAGGCTTAGCCGTTATTGAAATCTGCTTTAAAAAACGTTATAATTCGAATTCTATGAAACATGGAAGTTCCAAGCACATTCTATCAGACGCGGGAAAAAAATCTCTTTATTTTGATATTAAATTTTTAACTGTTTTCGCTGCAAAAATCGCGGAAAACCTTATAGAGATTTTTAACTAATATCATATAATGAATGTCATCCAAAGATGCAACCTTATTAAGAACACTCTCGATCAACTCTCCTTTCGAACAATTTTTTTCCCCAAAATCGGTCCATCCGTTCGCGCTAGAGTACCACAGACAGACAGACAGACAGATACACAGATATAGACACGTCAAACTTATAACCCCCTTCCTTTGTGTGTCGGGGGTTAAAAATAGCTCCTTTTTTGAAACTTGATATCTAACAAAATAATTTTCTGAATTATCTTTTATTGACTCGTTCCGTATACCCATATTTTTTGAATAAGCTGCCACTATTATTTCATTTGTGATGAAGAAAGATTGCAGAAAACAACTTCCAATGTCGTTATGGCTGCTTCCTAGGTTAAATCGACTTCACATTTAACATATTGAACTAAATATCAGTGGTAAGCGCGTTGAAAGGGTTACATTGAATTTTGCTTTTCATTTTTGTTCGTATAAACTGTTGAAGTTGGCAGCTGTGCATTTTTGTGGTTGTAAGGACAGGCGATGATGCTGGAACCTGCTAATTCAATTTTAAGATTGAATAAATCTTCCTCGATTATCAAATCGATCGAGAAATATACTGCCCGAGTGATCGACGTCTCGACAATTTGAGAAATCAACATCTCGAGAAGTTTACAAACCGAGAACTCGAGCAGTGCATCACTCGAGAACTCGGAAAGTGATAATCGAGAACTCGTGGTAATAGTTCTCGAATGATGTTGAATATTCGAGTGATTCGATTATGAGAACTCGATTATGCCGATCACTAGTACTGAATAAAACTAATACATAAATATTACAGTTTGATATAAAATACTGCTCCAGAATACACCTTGAAACTTAATCAGAATACCAGATAAGCTGCGGTGTTTACAATGTCAGTTTTATATGGCGCTAATATGCATCTTTGCGTACCAACGAAAAAGAAATAGTTCAATAAATTCGAGTTAAAACATTCCCGACTCTGAGCTCATTACCTTTATAAAGCATAGGTTATCCTCGAGGATTCCTAAAAAAAGAAAGAAAAAAAAAAAGCTACAACCTTCCATAAGAAAATGAACACAAAATAGATGAATATTTCAGTGGAGAAAAGACTAACCAAGTTTTAAACAGAATTTGTATTTTATTTGAAGTTTTCTCCATTTCATAAATTCAAATTCAAACGATCGCATTGATTTTCCTTTCTATTTGTTCCCTTTTGAATATTTTCGAAGTAATCCATGATCTTTTCGACTGCTGTGTTCATTAAAATTATTAAAATCTGTTAGTGCTGCTTAAAAGTTTTAAACTCAAACGTTTACGACTTCTGTTTTGGATGTTAAGATTTAAATTTCCAAAAGTTCATATGAATCCACCTTAGTTGTCAAAGTGTTCGAACGTTTCAGAATGCACGCGCCGTGGTGAAGAACAAAACGTCAATTTCAAAGGGGTCATTGAACACCCTTTTAAAATTTGAGTAAGAAGCTAAAACTTTTACAGCATAATACTATTAGTAAGTCTAAAAAAATGGGGGGGGGGGGGGGGGGTCCTGGACTCTAGCTGAAAAAAAGTGTTTTTAGAACCACCCTAAACTACATGCCACCGGACAGCCCGCTTATCACATCCTGAGACTGCAGTTTCGTTCTTATTAGAACTTCTCAGTTAGGAATAGTGAATCATCGAGCTGGAGTCGGATGTCATCTCATTGAAGCTGAGAGTGCCAACGAGCTGATAGACTGAATTTACGCAGTATGCTGCGGTTCGACTCGTGAATTGAAGGCAAAGTTTGAGTATTGTGAGCAGTTAGCTACCGCCCCTAGGCCGAAGCTAAGGCAGAACTACATGCAGTTTTTTCTTGCTCTTCTGCATATTTGCGTGAATAAATTTGCCGATACCGAAATGTGTTGCCCTCCTACGTGGACTCTGGTTTTCCTTACAATAACATCTTTTTGCATTCTGCATTAAATTCAACTTTTCAAGAACTTAAATTCCTTCCATTGCTTTCTGTAGTTACCATCTCAACCGGTATATTTGAAACATATATACTTTTTTTTTTTTGAATATTTCTTCGATACCACAAGAATAGGTAGGGGAATGTGGGGCTATGTGAAATAGTTAAGACAACTTTTTTCAAAATGAATATGTTGAAAATTACCGTATATAAAGAAAGAACAACATATTTTAGAATAAAAATTGCATTGAAACATTATTTTTTATTTTCGACAGTAAATTTGTATTTCCAAAAAAAGTTGGAAAATTTTCACTTTTTTTTCATATGCCAAAGTGAAAAATGAAATATTATCTTAACGGAGTATTTTCTATTCGATTATTAAAGATGTTTTAAACAATGAATGAATAAGAAAATTAGTGAATGAGTAATTAAATCAATGAATTATTAAATGAAGTAATATGAATGAACTTAATATGTAAGTGATTTGATAGAAGATTGAATAAGTAAATGTAATGTACTATTTCACTTTGAACCCCATGCACCTGTCTAACTATACAGAGCATTTAAAATGCAAATACGTTTAATATTAAACAAATAAATATTACACTGAGTATTAGTAGGCCTCGGTTATTAATTAAAATGTTAATAACAAGAACTTTATCATTTAATTACAAATAATTTTTGACTAACAACAAATTATTACAATATGAGTATCTATTTTTGAAAATTGCTGGTATTACCATATTCCTAGATTTTTCAGACATTTTTTTTTCGTGACTAGAATAGACTACAAGTGGAACTACACAGTTAAAATTTGACTAGATACGTGTTGTTAAAGGCAAAGAAAATATTTCTCCATTTCGCTTTGCCCGTTATTCCACTTTGCCCCACATTGCCCTATGATGCAATGAATTGGTGAACTAGAATTTATAAATGTGTAGTTATTGTGAATCGTACTCAAAAGGTCCAGAAAAACTGCTGTCGGAAAATGCCGCCTAAGTTACCTCAGAGTATTTTTCAGTTAAAAAGAAACAAAATATCGTTTCGCTTCCATTTCGACTCTTGCATTTGTGCACTGTGTTTCAAAAAAGACCTATTGTGAATAATTGACTCTGACGCAAAAAAAAAAAAAGAGACTATCGGATGTACTTAAAAAAAAGAGAGCTATGCGTGTTTAATTCACAGTTGGACTTCCAGAAAGTTCAGAAAAGGTTGACATAATACAGCGGGAAATTAAACCATTCACTTAGCTTTAATACTTTTCAAATGCGAGGGAATATTGCTCTCATGTATTTATTTACTTTTTTTTTTGTGTGTGTGTGTGATTTTTTTTTTTTAAAGAAATACTGTGAGTTAATCCGAAACTCCAAATTATCTCTGATCGATTTTGTTGCACCAAGAAAAAGTTAAATCTTGATTAATTAAAAGGGGTATAACCGATTATTAAACGATTATTTCCCTATTTCTTTCGACCGAAAAGAAACGGGAAATGCAATTTGCAATGCCGAGGCCATGAAACCACTTGTCAAAATCTTTTAGTCTAAGAGACAGAATTTGAAATATCGTTAAAAATATATCACTTTATCGTTATTATATATCGTTTTATCGTTATAATAAAATTTTTAATACTAACGTCTAAAGCATGATTGATGATGAGGTGAATGATATTTTTTGTCTTTCTAATGGGGCTGCATTAGAGGCTTTAGCCTTTTGAAGACCTACTTTGATCCCCCGAAATGGGATCCAGACTTTCCCGTGTCACCATATATTCGCGGATGTCAACGGCACAGAGAATTCTGACGCCAAGTTTCCACCAGGTGGTGGCACCTGGGATCTCTTCGGTACGAAACGTCACTGGGACTTTGATTTTGCCGAGAGCATTCAAAATCAAACCAATACAAAATAAGAGGTGTTTTGCGTGCCGCATAACCATACAACATGGGCGCTGCCGATTTTCTGCATCTCGAAAATCCGCAGACTGGCCACCGCGGGTCGGAACCAGAGCCCAAGGCGTAGAAGGCAAACACCTTATCCCCACGCGACTTAAAATAAATTATTAACTATTATTTTTAATAAATTGAAATTAGGGAGCCCAAAGAGTTCAAACTATCACAAAAAGGAAGGAGAAGTCACTAGGAACTTGAACTATCAATGAATGATCTTGCTCCGAAACACTAGTACATGTAAAAATGTTAGAACATATTACTCTACACGTTTAAAAAAGCATTACTTAAATAATACTGTTTGATCACAGGGGTGCCCCCCCCCCTTAGATCTAGGGCGCACCCTCTCCCTATCGCGAACCTCCCCAAGAAAGCAAGGGCATCCCCCCAAAAAAAACTGGAAAATAACCCTAAAAACACCCCCCCTAACAATTTCAAAGGCGCAGTCTGCGCCATGACCCCCCCCCCCCCCCGCCAGGTGGACGCCCCTGTTGATCATAAGAGTGGGAGACGTATACATGAGTCGAAGCTAAATGAAAAATGTTATTAACCAATAAAAGGTTTCAAAAATAGTGTTTTTATGCTTGAAAAACAATTGCCAGACATCAAAAGTGGGACTTTGTCTTTATCGTAGTGGGGAAATTTTTTGAAAAGCGAAAAGTGCGAGCATTTATTTCAACCCCCCCCCCCTACTCCATTCTCTTTGTACACTATGTTAATGAAGTGATCGTTAAGAATGAAACGAATTGCCGCGGGCGAATTCAGCGTGACGATTTTTTTTTCTGGATCTTGGCAATCATCTTTACAACATCTTTGTATCCTCGGACTAACTAGGACCGAAGGGTGATGGAAAATTCGGGTTGTACGGGCAATTATCGAAACAAATCCTAAAACAAGCAGAACTACCGTTTACATGGGCGCCAATATGCAAAATTTTAAGGAGGTGGGGGCTCAGATATTTTTTCATAGAAACCTATTTCAGTACAGATGAGCTATTAGAATTTGACATTTTAAATAACATATTCATTAATGGCTGGAGACTAAATGTTTTTTACATGTTTGTAAAGAAAAAAAAGTACTAAAAGCAAAGAAGTTCTGAAATCTAAGGGCGGGGGGGGGGGCTTGAGCCCCCACTTACCCCCCCCCCCCCTCCTGTATGAGCGCTCATAACCGTTTATTGCGATAAAGAAAAAGAGTTTGAAAAAATGACATCTGTACGAGTATACCGTTTGCAAGTCTGTTTTCTGGCTACGGAGCGGTTTTTGTAGCTTTTTACATAGAATTGCTTGTAAGACACAAAAAAATATAAAAATACTTTCTTACATCAGTTTTTAAAGAATGGATTCATTTCTATTCTCATTCTATTTCAAACACGTGTGGTGTTTGAATACCTTATTTCTATTAGAACAGCTGAAGTTGTTTCCAAGAAGCTGGGGCGCCCACCCACCTCAGAGCAAGGGCGCAACCCCCTAAATATCTCGAAGATATCCCCCCGAAAGTAACAGCCCTCCAAAATAGTAAAAAATACCCCTGAAAGCAACTCCCCCAAAAAATTTCAATGGTGCAGTCTACGCCAGGCCCCCTTCCCCGCACCAGATGGGTACCCCTGCAAGAAGTGTAAATGTTCGTTAGATATCTTAATTTATTGTACAATCTGGGCAAGAGACTTCGTTAAATCGAAATAAAAGGCAACTGGCGCATTTTTTGATGCGTTCTTTTGTTACTCGAAGACTAGGAATATTATGAGACTTCTGAGTGAAAGGAAATGGATGCTTGGGGGTCCATTCGACATTTCCAAAGCGTCCTGTTCAAACTCTTCAACCGGTAATAACGAATCATCTCGCAGTCCCATGCCCTTCGCATGACGAATTCACTGGAAGGCTTTTCTAAATCACGCTGTACTGCAGCACCTACCAAGCCTACTAGGTGCTGCTATACTATACCTTGCCACAAGACTAGAGATCCTATATACGGAGAGATCGGTCAACGTCGCGCTGATCTCCGCCATGTTTTGTCCAAGCGTTGTCAGCTCGAATGGCTGCGCCGTGTGAATTTCTAGCTTTCCCACGTAACATAGGACATGACATCTTTAAGGAACAGACTCATGCTTTTTCTCTTCGTATTTTCATTAAACGGAGTGAGTGCCGAGTCTGTCGATCCGGGCGCCAATCGTTTCGTATCGTCATAGCGCTTACAAAGAAAAATTTATTTCTCAAAAACTTGTTCATAAAGATAGAAAACAGATATTTGTGATCTGCACATTGCATGTCATAATATCAAAACTAAGTTTCATTTTTTTCGATAGAATGAACAGTGATGTTTGTAGCAGAAGATACATTTCGGTCCACGGGGAGTGAGCATCTTCTTTACTAATAATAAATTTGAAAGTCTCTCTGTCCGGAGGATGTCTGGATGTCTGTAGGATGTCTGTGACGCGCATAGCGCCTTAACCGTTGTGCCGATTTTCATGAAATTTGGCACAAAGTTAGTATGTAGCATATAGGTGTGCACCTCGAAGCGATGTTTCGAAAATTCGATGTGGTTCTTTTTCTATTCCAATTTTAAGAAAAAAAAATATCATAAGATGGACGAGTAAATTACGAAATTATCATAACGTGCAACCGTAACATGGGCACAAGCCAATTGGCGAGATACGAAATTATAACGTGGAACCGTAAGATGGGTACAAGCCAACTGGCGAGAAAATTCACTATACATTATTTGTAAATATAAAACGAACCAAAAGACCTTTTGATTTTTCTATTACTGGCAAAGCCGTGCGGGTATCACTAGTTGGACATAAGATGGCCGCCGTTCCGAAGTTGTCCAACCTCTCCGTATTTAGGATCTCTACACAAGACGGAACAGAGGCTCGCCTACCCCCTGCTTATCTCCAATTTTTAATTTCGGCACTGACATCCCTCTGCTTCTCACTGCTTCAAGTAGCTGCACCAGAAGATTTTTCGACTGAGAGTTGGTTTGTTATTGCCGGTTGAAGGGTGGGATGAATTTCAACCTTCATGTGCTGGACGGATATCAGGGTCAGGGGATACCGTTCAATGGTTCCTTCTCCAAACTCTGCTTCTGGACTGGGACGCTTACTTTGGGGTGTAGCACTGCGGGTGCGGAGAGTATTCTAATCCTCATGTTCGAAAAAGTCTAACCGGCACTCGACATCTGTTATTCTTCCTTCAAATCACAAATTTGATCCATGGGCTCTTTTTTTTCAGCTGTGGTACGTTTCGATCTGTTGGTGAAATGGCTTAACCATTGAATGAGCAGTTCAAAGCGGTTTTGTTGGGTAGTACTACATATTTTTTTCACTATTGAATACATAATAACATTAGAAATAAGTTGAAATGAATTCATGAATGGGCACTGAGAGTAAAGAATTGTTTTCTATCTTGGATACCGTTACAGCAGATGCATTTTTTTTAGCATGGTTAGCTTTTAAGAAAAAAGGAAAAAAAAAAAGTTCATAAGGATGTTGAACACATTGTGTGACTGTTTCAAAAAGACAAAACAATATTTCACGCTATTTTCAAAAATGTCTTGCATACGTTTTTTTTTTTTTTCCTTTAGAAACAGAAAATTGCCTTTTAAAAAATGTTCTAAACTGTTCGAATAACAAATGAAAATGCAGAATTAGATGATTTGCAATCCTATTCAGTTGTACTTCATTGTTTGTATGATTGTTCTTGGCGGCTCGTTTTTAATTTATTTTAATGTATACGATTTGGGCTTGTTGCTACGTTCTCATATTAAGTAAACAGGTTTTGCGGAGAAAAATATAATGGGGATCAAAACAGTACAGGAGAAAATTCTAGGAAAGATTAAATACGTCAGGCAATGTACACTTTAAATGATTTTCCCCGTTCATCTTTTGAAAGGAGCAAATCACATTGCTTTTTCGTCATAAGTACAGTTCGGGGACGCTAAGTGATTTTTTGCTTCTATGCCTTGTAAAAAACTGAAAATTATTCAAAAAAAATTTCGAAAAATAGATTATTTATGTGTCTATTCAAGACTAGTGGTA
Source organism: Uloborus diversus (assembly GCF_026930045.1). Lineage (NCBI taxonomy): Eukaryota > Metazoa > Arthropoda > Arachnida > Araneae > Uloboridae > Uloborus > Uloborus diversus. The sequence goes on along the minus strand of NW_026558881.1, from coordinate 51,379 downwards.
CCCGTACGGCTTTGCCCGTAATAGAAAATGAAAAGGTCTTTTGCTTTGATAATGTATAGTGAATTTTCTCGCCAATTGGCTTGTGCCCATGTTACAGTTCCACGTTTTGATCACTTGGTAATTTACTCGTCCACCTTATGATAGTTTTGTTCTTAAAATTGGAATAGAAGAAGAACCACATCGAAATTTTGAAAAATCGCTTCGAGGTGCACACCCCCATGCTACAAACTATATTTGTATCAAATTTCATGAAAATAGGCCGAACGATCTAGGCGCTTCGCGCGTCACAGAGATCCGAACAGACAGACTTTCAGCTTTATTATTAGTAAAGAAAATACATCGATTACTTTCAAAAATAGTATCTCCCGCTTTTGGTTTCAGACAATTAGTATCTCACCAATGTTTGCAAATTTAAACAGCGCGTGATAAAAGAAAAACAAACTAAAAATTAAAATTTGTGCGTATGTAACTATCAGCTTTTTTTTACTGTTAATGCGCGAGAAAGGGCAAAATTTCCCCGAATTTCGTAGGCAATATGATGTGGCAACCCGTTAAAAAGTGCAATATGAGATGAGTTTCTTGAAAAATCAGAAATATAAGTGCCATCTCTTAAGTTGGATTTCAATTATTAACGAAAAGGCGTTGCCATGGTTAAGGATTGTTCACAATACCATCTTATGTGTTTACAATCATTCTGTTTAGTTACGCAGCGATTCGTGATTAAAATGAACCATTTGTAAACGAATATATCCCTTGCAATTAATTCCATCTCCTTTTCTGGGTAGATGAAACAAAACCAACTAGATGGTAAATTTCTTAATTTTTTGATATTGGACCGGAGTGAGTTCAATGGTAAAGTAAGATTTTAATAAGGTCGTATCTTTGAAGTTTGGCAGGATAAAAATTGCTCTATTTCCCACATCAAGCTCGGAAAAAAGTTTGTAAAATGCTAATACTTTTTATGCTATCCCTCTCTTTTACTTTTAAGTCGAGTATAATTTTTATCTTGTATTTTATTAAATCGAATGCGGGGCTGTCAGTGTCGACTAAACGGGTGGTAAAAGCTATTATTTTGCAACAAAGATGACTACGGAGACTAGTTTAACCAACATACGGGGAAAACGACTATTTTGCATTCAATCGTTAAAAACGGTGATTGTTAAAGTGAAAAAGCGATTAAATACAAAAAACTCCAGCCCCCCCCCCCCCCCCCACTGCTGCTTTCTATAAACGAGCCGCGACTGGAAATACTTTGCTAACATCTTAATACATTCGTGTTTTCTTTTCCACTTTCCCGATGTTGTGGAGTCGACCCAATCATTTCTTCTGTGACGGTTTCTCATCGAGGCTAAGGATCTTGAAGAAAGCGATCTGGTCTTTATGGTGTGCTGGGCTTTAAAAGGTAAAGTATCTAAATTTTTAAAATTTTTATCCACGCTATCTTGTCTTTAATTTACATTTCAATGTTTGAAAAGTGATTTTTAGAGGAATATACAACTTCGGTTCACGTGACGGCGCAAAACCAAAGTATATCCTCATATACATACAGTGCTGGTAAAAAAACTTGCATCACCCTCGCATTTTCACAGCAATGGGATTATGTGAGAAGTTTGGGTCGACCGATGAATGTATGTGAAATTCTGCAAAACTTATGAAATAAACATTTTACAGCAGAAATCCGATGATTGGTTACGTAGATCGGGGCTGTTTCCGGGCCAAGGGCAAACTGCTGACCCCATGCTCATTTTTCCATTTCTGAACCTGCGTGTGAGTTTAGAGAAAAAAAAATTTCTTAACCCCATGTCAATTTAAGTCTAATGGCAGGATAAAGGTTTTTAAATTATTACTTACCAGTTTTGCCCTATGGCGCGGAGCAGAATCATCCTGGAAAATGACGTTTGGGACTGAAATAAAGTGATCTCGGATATCAGGAAGCCATTTCTCCTCCAAAATGATAATATACACCTGAGCGTTCACTGTTCCTTGCACAAAGTGAAGCCCACCAACTCCTTGATCAGAAATACATCCCCAAGTCATCTGGGATGCGGGATGATTGACTGTGTGTTGAATACAGTCGGGATGATATTCCTCTCCTTTGCGGTGCGGTTGATGCAATTTTTTTAACCACCACTTTACAAGATTGTCATTTGTCCCGTCATTACATACGGGATATTATATATAAGCTAATAATCGAGTAACGCTCCTGACGTCATCAACGATGAAATTCGCTCCACGGCATGTTAATTTGAAAATATTTTTTTTAATAATATTTGACATGCAGAGAAAGGCTTTATTTCGACAGGGCTGAACTGGAACCTGCAACTTGACTTGTTTTACTGGAGAAACTGTCATTTTAGGATAATAAAGAAACGAAAAAGCGGTCAATAATGAACGCTATCTACTGGAGTTTAGGGTTCCTTGCATTGGATGCCGACTATCAAAATATCTTCCAAGCAGGCAGTTGCTTCGTTTAAATGTAGAAGTATGTATGTAATGTATGTGTGTAAATGTATTTCACCCGTCATACCATTACGGGCGATTTTCTAGTTTAAAGTTACAATATGATAAAAATACTCAGTTTGATTGTTATTTTACCAGCTGAGGTGAATTTTTATCAAAACCTTGGCTCAGAGTTACGTGAAGCCAGGAATCTAAAATTCGACAATTACAACGTTACTCTCAAAGATGCTCATACAGTAGCCATATCTCAATTAAGAGACAAACTGGTCAGTTTCATCGAAACACCAGCTTTGTAATATAAATGCAGATACAATCGCCTTAAAAACCATTGTCAGGCCAAACACTGTCCCCAACCAATCATCGCATGGGCACAGGGCCCGGTTATTGCACAGGCCAACTTGGGCTGGGGCCTCACCTTCCTAAGGGTGATAGGGTCACCTTCCTAAAAGTTAAAGAATCATGCATAGCAGTACAATAAAAAATACACGCATTTTTTAAATTATAACAAAAAATTCTGACTGGTTAGCTGTAAAAAAAAACTTCCTTAAATTAGAGTTTTTATTCATTCTGCCAGTAACGAAATTACCTATCACAATTATGTTTCATAAATACACATGGTAAATGAGTTATATATAGTTCCGAGACAGATAAAGAGGCCCCCAATCCTGTTAATCAACCACTTAATTCCATTATCGAGTCTTCAGGGAGCCTCACTTTTACTTAGTCGGGCCTTGCATGGGCATGAAGTTTCAAAGGGAAGGGGTCCTGAATGGTCAGAATATCAACCCAAAAATCGCTTGAAATTAAAAACCCCAAAACATCGCTGAAATCTGTTTTTGGTCAAATGAGGGGAAGAGGGTAGGCAAGCGGATCTCCTACAGAAAGTTTTCGAGATTCAAGTCCAGAAAATGGAATTAGAACCATCTTTGGTGACTTTAGGGAGGAAAGTGAATGTCGGAGCCTCTCCTCTAGGGAGGGGCAGTTGACATTCCCTGCCCTTCCCCCGCTCAGAAATTGTTTTTGAGATTTGTTTTGTCTTGGCTTCTTTTTAAAATAAATTCTTAGAAAGGAACATTTTGTCACATTTTTTTTTTTTTCTGTATGAAAGTTTTCCGTGGAGGTAAAAATCTGCTCGCGGGATGTACTTTCAGACATGTGACTTTTCAGTATTTTTACTGAATTCAGTATTTTTTGAAACGGAAAAATACTGTGTGCATCAAAAAAGGACATTGGAAGCTAAATTCAACATGTTCCAGTTAATTTCATGCATCTATTTAAAATAGTCTGCCTTATAAATACAAAACACACATGGGAGAGCTTTCAGATGTAGTACAATCTAACAATGTTGTGTTCGTTCCCAAAGTCAAGTAATTTCAGTATTTTTCATTCTGTTTTGGGCACATGTCTGTACTTCGGAGACCTCTGAGCCGTTGCAAAAATTTGCGGCCTGCAGCCGTGATACACGCGTCACAACGATAACGCTGATTTTGTGTTTTATACATAGTGTTCCTTTTTAACCTGCAAGACCTTTTATATTCGCAACCGTATACTTCCAGTTGCAAAAATGTTCAAAATCAGATGCAGGATTAAGGTATTGAAAGCTGGAAGTGAAAATATAAATGAGTCAAAAAATACAAAATTTAACTTTTTATTCGGGCCCCAGGTCCCCTAACTTACATTTAGGGAAATAATCTCCATTGAAAAAAAAAAAAAATGCAACAAAAAAAAGTTTGAAATAAGTACGACCAATATTCACCGAGATATGAAACGCAGCGTTTTGTGAGTTAGACCAATTTTCACTCGCCGTCAATAACACCTTTTGGGGGAAATATAGCGGTTAACAAGTGCTTAAAATGACATGTGTGCATAGAGCGTGGTTTCTTAAATTGTTCGAGGTTTTGTACAGGGTTGGCAAAAACCCGGGTTTTTTTTTAAAAAGCCCATGGACCCAGGGTTTTTTGGGTTTTTTTAAATAAAACCCAACTAAAGCTGGGTTTTTTAAAAGAAATGTGGGTTTTTTTTTTTGTCTTTTCTTAGGGAAAATGTGGGGTACTTGTAGCATATTGTTGCGTAAGTATAGAGGAGCAAAGCAAAAAAATTGTCTTGGGGTAAAAAAGGCTGGAAAATTCAGCGTTTTCTGAAGAAAAGTAAAAAAGACGACAAAACCCAAGAATGGTGAAGTTTCGGATTTTTTAGTTTCCATGATTACCAACATTTAAGGCAAAGTTACTTCTTGAGCGATAAAATCTATTGTTTGTAATTACTACACTTTTTTTTTTTTGCATTTTACTTTATTGTATTTCATTTTGTTATGCAAAACTACTGTAGAACCTCAAGTAGTTTAAATCCCTTTTTACTGAATTCCAGCTTAATCAAGATATTTTTTTGAATTTTATGTTGCCTGTTTTTCTATTTCTGTGTACAGAGTAAGAAATATTAAACTTTTTTGTAAGATAATGAAAATACTGCACATCTTATTCTGTTTTTCGTTCGACCGTTCGTAAAACCTGTTAATTTCTAAAAAATATACCTTGTTTATTCGAGATTTGTGACATGTTGGTTTCCAGAAAATATTTCACAGGAAAGCCTTTCGGCTAGATTAATTTCCTCTGTACAATCTACAAATATTGAGAAAATCAGACGTGACAGGACTTAGTCAAGATAATTTGAGTTATTTATTGACCAGTTAAAGAAAAAAGTGGAATACATTTATTTAAAATCTTTGAAGTATTTTTTTAATGCTGTTAAAAGTGAAGAAATACTATTAAAGTTCAAAATTCATTTTTTATGTCCATTGGCTGTGGTGAAGAACAAATAAAAAAATAAGTTTAAATCGTGAAAGTATTCAAATTACTTAGTTTTTTTAAAAACTTCTTGGAAAATTTTAAAAAACCCAAAAGTGGGCTAAATAATGGGTTTTTTAATTGGGTTTTTTCAAAAAAAAACCATTGGGTCCAACCCAATTGGGTCCAATCCGGCCAACCCTGGTTTTGTAGTGTGTTTTTGCATATCACGGCATAACATTCGCTTTTATTTTTAAATAGCAATGAAAAATATCAATACCTTGTTTTTCTTACTTTGACCACCTGTCATTCTTCTGAAAGGGCGATAAGTTTCAATCATCTTCTGCATGGTCCCTTAAATCTTTGAAATGGGATATCTCCTTGAGTTTTGATCGCACAAATGTGAAGTTTTTTGTGTCTGTAATAGTTTTCAATGGAGATTATTTCTCTAAATATTAGTTAGAGGACCTGAGGCCTGTATAAAATGTTAAATTTTGTATTTTTTGACACATTTTAATTTTTACTTCAAACTTTCAATATCTTAACTCTGCGTCTGATTTTGAGCATTTTGGCAGTTGGAAGTATACATCTAGGGCAGTGGCGTAGGTACACTTTCTGCCCCCCGTGGCGGTTCCTCAATTTGCCGCCCGCTTTGATGGGAAATAGTTGACACATTAAAGAATCAAATGTATTTTAATAAGATTTTTATTAACAAGAAAAGAAACTTATTTTTTTCCTTCTTATTTTTCATGCTAAAGGGAATAAAAAGCAATTCAGAGTCCCACTGAAACATTCCGAAAGTTCAGTCGAAATTCGAAATTTTAAGCAATTTTTAGTAACGCTTATAGAAAAGATGCTTAGAGTTCCCTCCAGATCTTTTTCTTTTTTTGTCTTTAAAACTAAAATTAGTTTCATGCATTCTTTGTTGAAATTAGGAGGTCGAGACTTACCAAGGAAATTTTCCGAAATTTAAGTGTTAAAAAAGCGATTTTAGGCTATCTTTGGATACGTAAAGATATTGGGGAAGGTTCGGGGGCGATTTCCGGAAAGTTTTTCAACAGAACTGAAAAATACGTAAATGTAAGCTTTATCTAGTGGTGTAAATGTCTCCCCTAACTCCAACAGAGACTGGATTTTCCTCCCGAAATATATTCAAACTTGAAATCAATTTTGGTCTATCTTTGATGACGTTAAAGAGAAGAGATAACGTTCAGGACCTCTGGCAATTTTTTGATGCGGAAGTTTCAAAAACGCAATTGTAGGCTATCTTTGACGGCATACGTTTCCAAATGTTTCTGAAAATTCGGGGAAGTCGGATGGTTTTTTCGTCTTTCCTTGAAACGTTTTGAAAATATGACGTCCTAAAAACTGGACTTCAGCCTTTGTTTGACAAACAACGTTATGAAAGGGAGTTCGGAGGGGAGTTTCCCATTCGAATTCATTTTTGAAACTGTTGCTCATATTGAGAAAAAAAGAATTTGCGGTCTTCCCTCAGAAATTTCTAAACACAAAATTTGGAGCCAACTGTGATGACGTTAGGTGATTTTGTGCACATCTGGGGTCCCTACCTTAGACTGTTTCTGAAGTTTGTTTCAAAAACCCAACTGTAAGCAATTTTTGGGGAAAATGTATGTGATGGGGATTTTTGAAAGTTCGAGGTTGATGTCCCCAATACACACTTTAGACTATCTTTAATCATTATGCAGGAAGTGTCAGGGCTTGACCGTCCTCAGGAATTTGTTGGTATTGAAGTTATGAAAACTCAATGATCAAAATTAGGCTAAAAGATGGGATGTGAAGGGATGGGGTGGGCGTTATCCCTTGGAAATGTTTCGAGACTTAAGGCCCCAAACTGCACTTTTGTGCTGTTTGGTGACGTTAAGGGATAGGAAGATTCGGTTGCTCATTCCGAAAAATGTTGACATATATTGAATGTTTAACAACGCAATTTTAAGCTGTCTTCGGTGGGAGATAATTATCGGTTCTCAAAACAGATTTTAAAGCTATCTTTGGCGCACTGTAGACAACGAAAAGGGGGTGGAGGCCCTTCAAAACGCTGTTTTAGTTTTTTTTTTTGGTCAAATTAAGGAAAGAAGGGATGGTAAGTGGCTTTCTTCCGGAAATTTTTTAAAATAAAAGTCCTGAAAATGCATTTAAAGCAAGTAGGAAAAAGCTTAAAGGTCTGGGAAATTTTCCTAATTTTAAAGTTAAACGCAAATTTAGGGTCAATTTGATTTCTCAAAGGGTGTTATAATTCCCTTTTGAATCCGGGCTTGAGTGACTCGACTAATGTTGACAAACTCAGGAGCTGCCACCCAGGGTACGAGCGATACTCCCCCCCCCCTTCCTTCCGGTACTGCTCTATTACCAAATTGGGATGATTCTCTTTCTCACTAATAGAGGTCAAAATGTGAAAGACTTTGCCTAGAGACCATTTTACTAATTAAAAAAACCTTTCCTTAAAATGAGTGAATGTGAAACTCATGGTATAAAGGAATTAGTTGACATAATACAGTAGTACAAGCAATTATTATTAGAGTTGTGAATAATTTTTCTTAATAAAATGGTCATGAAATTCATTCTGTCTTAGTGAAAACTTTGTAGTCGATGACCAATCAAAGCAACTGTTGTAATGATGTCCTGAAAACTGAGCAAGATGCAGGAGATACTGTGGTTTCCTAGGAACTTACTTTAAATCAAGTGATAGCTTCATCATATAACGAAAGGTTATCAAATTTATTGTTTCTCTGTAGGCTTAACAGCAAAAAGAAAAAAAAAAAACATGGTCCTTTGGCTTTACACCCACCTCTCTCAGTCTGTAGCTTCAGACCAGGGTCTTTAGAAGAGGAGACTAGGGTTGGACCATCTCCCGAAACAGGTTGTGGGGGGATGAAATTGGTGACGTAGCTCCGGAAGCACTCGCGGAGCACTTTAAGACGATTTCAATAGGAAATGGCATTGCTTCGCTCCTATTTTTGGACGTAAAAGCATAATTCGGAAAAAAAAATTAAGTCTTCGTGTCTTAATTTACCTTCTTTGATACTAGTGTCTCACCCATATTTTACGAGAAATATTTTGAATTCGAATAAAATGGAAGAACAAAACTTGATCATGAGTGATGTCAAATGATAATTATTATGAAACTAAACCAAGTTTGAATACAACTTTAAATAATTTTATTTGAAGAAAATGGTAATCTATAAGAGTCATTAAATTCGTAAACTGCTACAAAAAATCTTTTCCTGATTTGGAAGAGATATTACTGTTATTCATTCACTTTAAAGTTTATCTTCAAAAAATTGTAGAAGAGAGAAAGAATCATTATTAATATTAATAATATAATAAATTAATATTAATTCTAAGAAGTAAAAAACGAATTTTTCAATGAATAATGATTGAATTTAATAATATATAGCAACTATATTAGTTCAAAATTTACATTTATAAAATAATATTTTATAAATGTTATAAATGTAAAAAATTTTACATTTATAAAAAAAATTATTAGTTCAAAATTTACATTTATAAAATAATATTTTATAAATTTTATAAATGTAAAAAATTTACATTATTTACATTTATAAAATATATGCAACAACGTAGAGGGAAAAATACAAATACTCAGAAACTGATTACCACATGGTAATACTTCATTTATACGTCTTTTATGAAAGAAATTAAATACCTCATGAAGCATTTTTAAAGCAATTACTGTTATTACAAGCAGATATTTCCCAAGTACTGTTACTCGTGTATAATGGAAAGATTTTGTAACTACTATGTTGATTCAAAATGCAAATAGCTGTGTACATAAATGACTACAATAAATACATATATTAAAATATTATTTTTGCAGAATATTAAAATAACTATAGAGGAATATGTACGGAATATCAGAAGCTGGTTGGTACATAACGTTTCTTTAATAACCCCCCAAAAAAATTATCCTATGAAATATTTTTAAGATCAAACCTTTACTTTAAACTGATATTTCCAAGAACTGTGACTTTTCAAATGGATACCACTGATGAACATTCAAAGTATGATCAACTATGTAATTACTGATGTTTATGATTCAAATAAATGAAATAAGCTATAATAAATACATATACTGCAAAAAAATTGCATTTGTAGAATATATGCGCAACTCTAGATGTAAAAATATGCGTTATACGAAACTGACACAACAGGTTGGCACATAACGTTTTATTAATAACCCCACAAAGGAATATTATTCAATTGAAACATTTTTTAAAACAACTACCTTTACTTTAAACAGATATTTCCAAGAACTATTGTTGTGATTTTTTAACTGGTTATCAATGATAAAAATTCAAATTATAATCAGCTACGTAATTACTGATGATTATGGAACAAATAAATGAAATAAACTATAATGAATACATGTACTGAAATGTTTGCATTTGTAGAGTATATGTATAACTCTAGATGATAAAAATATGTATTCTCCGAAAATGACACCACATAACGATTCGTTGAAGTTTATCATCCAATGATTTTTTGTTCGTTCGTTTGTTTTTTAACAGTTTAAGATGTTGCTAGAAATTAATCCATGAAATATTTAAATTTGCAAAATAGATAAAACAACTAAAAATGGAAAAATATTGATTCTTTGACATTTAAACCACTCATTGTTCCAATATTTAACTGCTGTATTAAGAGATTTATTATCCTATGAAACATTTTTGAGAACTCATACTATATTTCAAAGAGATATTCAAACAGCACACTCCGAATTGAAATGAAAAGATGCACAAGTCATCAAATATATGCATATTTTTTTATTAATCTCCAATTAATTTACATTCTTAAATAATTTCATTCAATAAACATCATTGATTATGAAATAACAAAAAAGTGCATAACATTTCGAATTCAAAGGTAATTTTTAAAAAACCACTCTGAAATCCATAACTATTCAGGGGCGAACAGGATTCCCCAAGATAGAACCAACCTTGACTCCCAAAGGTTTCAAAAAAAAAAAAAAACCTCGAAAGTCCGCAGGTTTAAGGGGGGGGGGGGGACACACCCCTAAAGCGCACAGGTTTTAGTCCGTAAAAAATTAAGTAAAATAAAATAAATAAACCGAAGGTACACAGGTTCAAGGGATGAAAGAAAAACTGAGCTTAGGTTTGAGGAAGCAAGGAAAAAAAAAAGAGGCTCAGGATTGAAGGGGTGCAAAAAAAAAAAAAAAAAAAAAAAAAAATGAATGAAAAAAAAAAAACGAAGTCACACTAATTTGAGGGTGCAAAAAAGAAAATAATAATAACCAAGGTACACTGAGGGCGCATCGGCCGGCGGGCCCGTCCGCCCCTATCACTGTCTGACCTCTTTTTTTCCAATTATACCAAAACCTATGTTGCAGCCTCTTAATTTTCGTCATTAGTTATTTTATTTTTTCTTCTGTGTTTTAAATTCATTATAAACTACACCCCCCCCCCCTCACCGAACGAAAAAGGGAAAACAATATAGGAAGGAATACTAAGAATTAAAGAATTTATTTCAAAACACTAGGATAGTTTTTGAAAAATAATTTAAATGAAGTATAAAAAATGCTCCTGTTTCTTGGAAATGTCATGCCCAGGGCACGGGCAAGGGGAGCCCGTGCCCTGGGCATGACAACTGCGATAAACAGTGCGAGCAGAAAAATTAAAATTGAAGATGCAAACCAGTATTGAGCTATAGAAATACTCAAGTCAGTGCTTCCAGGATGACGTCAGACACGGCCGTTTCCCCCCTCCTTTCGCCACTAAGCGGCGAAACTGAAAGATCAAAGACTAAGGAAGAGAAAAACCAAACAATAGTGCTGAGGTATCCACTAGATAAACACATGTTTTGTATCAGAGTAATTTTATTATCATAGTATAGTCGTACCAAAACCTTACAATTCGAAGAACTTATTTTTTCTTTTTTGCCGCCAGTAACAGACATAGATCTTAAAATAGAATAGATGTGCCTTCTCCCCACTTTTCTCCTCAGAGCGCGCGTCAACATCCCCCGTTGGACATCACGTGATCAAGGGACTCCCCTCACAAGAAACTGTTTCCCTTATCGAGGAGAATTTTTCTTTTGCGCCGCGATCATTTGCACAATTAAGGGAAATCAAAGCACTTAACTCATGGGTTAAATGCTTTAAGCGTGGGTTAAACCCCCCTTTAAGCATGGGTTAAATTAAAGCATTATACCCATTATTAAAGAAAAACGGAACACTCTGTCACGTAACACCTCATATTTTTCACTAAAAGTAATAATTAAAAAATTTAACAATTTTTTTATTAAGAAATCGCAAATGTATTTGTTGTACTTTTGCAAAAAATTTTCTTTGTTACCTTTTTAAGTTATTATCTTAATGAAATGCGGGACAAAATGACAGCTTTTTCATGCAATGGTCCATTAGATATTTTCCCATCATGACTTTTGAAGCAGGCGCACAAGCTATTTGAACTTTTTTTCAAGTGCTTTAAATACTGAGTAGAAAAAGACGTCTTCAAAAATCTTAAACAAAAATTGACCTTATAAATTTTCTTTTATTTTAATCAAATTTTTCAAATACAGATAAATAGTTTCAATGCGTGCTTTTTCCCACAACGTTTGAAGCCAGTGCAACAATTTAACATAAAACCCGATCTAAAAACATAAACCAATCAGAAATACAAATGTAAATAGTATCGAATATCAACTCAATTAAATAATATTCTAATATTCGCATGCGTTTCGCACCAACACTATATTAGCCAAACTAATAACTTTGGTTTGTTCCTAATTTTTAAGCAACTTCGGTGTTTTTTTTTAAGTATTCAGAAAATAAATTATTTGCAATTATAAACTACATGAATGGTCATTTGACTTCCGCCCCCTCCCCAATTTTTTTCTTCTTCTTTTTTTTTTCGCCCCACAGACTATGATAATTTTGACAATTTAAACTCCAGGGTGAAGAAAACTAGTGATTATTGTCCCTTAACAATATTAATTTTGTTACTTTCCTACTTATTGGTCTTTGTGAATTATTTTCATTGTTTGAATTGACTGCGCGATGCATTCTAACGCTTAAATATTTAGTAACGATTAATTTTATAAACTTTTTAACGAGAAAATCTGCTGCTTCTGTTTCCAACATATGCTTATTTAAACTTAGAAAAACGGAAGTCGAAATTTTTCGCATAACTCTTGTGGTCTCATGAGTAACATTATATACTCCCAAAACTTTTTCACATTCTCGCTCAGTTGTTCTTTACAAATGTACATCTTTCAATGGCTGCAATCTTGCAATAAGTTATCATACTTGAATGTGTCTCAAAATTCTTAAATTTTATTAGGTCTATTTTTGATTTGTTGTAGTTAAGACTGCAGTCGTTGCAGTTCACAACAGAGTGCACTTGCCGGAAAAAAAATCCAGCGTAGTCGGAAACATCATTAATATACTGCGTCATGTTAATTGAGATGATTTCTGAATTTTCCAAATCGTCGTCAAAGGAATCGGAAGAAAAGGCTTTCTTTCAAAGCATTTTTGTTACGCTTCAAATTTAATCTTAGCATTTGAAGGTTGTCAAAATCAGCGCAATTTGAAGAACTGGACTCTTTAATTTCTGTATGAATGAATAATCTTTTTTTTCACACTTCGAAATTATCCGACGATTATTGTTGAATCCCCCTTACAACCTGATCGCACTGAAAAAAGTTTCAAGGTAATCCTGAGTAAGCTTATAAATCATTACGCAGTTTAGAACTGGAATTCAGGCACCTACATACTTTTCATATGTTCCCAGCACACTTTTCATAGAAATTAGGGAACCTAAAAATCCAGTTTTTCGCGGACATACTATAACTAATTTTCCATCGCTAGTTTTTAGTGATTTAATGTAATGCTCGGCATCTACAGTAAATTGTTTAAAATATTCTTAATTTCGATTCTGCATGGGGACTTTTTTTGCCTTTAGCAGAAAGAAAGATTTCCGCTACTCACTATGTCTTTATTTTTTAATAAAATTGGCACTAGCATTGCATTCATTAAACCCTCTTTCGCTAGAAAATCTCAGGTTCACACATATATAGATTTCTCACATAAGTATAATGAAAATCTTCAGACAATCCTGGACTTTTAACCAGGGCTGCGGAGTCGGAAGGAAAATGACCGACTCCGACCCCGACTCCGACTCCTGGATTTTGAAACGCCCGACTCCGACTCCAACTCCGACTCCGGATTAAAAAAATAATAATAATTGTATTTTTTCAACTCCCTCGCTCTCTTCAGGGGAAGGGGGAAAACCTCTAAACAGAGATTGAAATATTAATTCCTTTTTATGAAAATTTCGCATTTTGTTTTTTATTGTAAACCTAAGACGCGTACAACGTTAGAAATTCAATTTAAAGATCAAATTTTATCAAATTATATCAATTAAAAAACACTGCGGACAGTGCCTTTGGCGCTCTTTAGTGTTAAATTTAATACTAACTCGTGTTGAACTATAGTCGAGATTTTCTTAATGTTTTGTTATGAAGTTTGTAATTTATGTTTTATAATTTGTACTTTCCTTTTTTTAATTTTGCTTACTGTTATGTATGTGTATTTTGTTTGTTAATAAATTTTATCTTATCTCTTAATTTTCCAATAGTTACGAGTTAAAAAGTGAGATGACTTAAAAATCCCTTTTAAAAAATTTGAAAAGGATTATCTGTAATTTGCCCCCCTGTAATGTTTAGCAAATAGATATTGATCAAATCGTGTGCTTTCAATTTTTTAAAGCTGTAACTTGAGAGAAAAAAAGCTTTTTTTTTCTAAATCCAAGTTCTTGAGAGGGGGTGGTTCGCCCCGGGTGACACCCATCTGGTAGATGACACCCAAAGTTAATTTCAGAGTTTATAAAAAATACAAATAATTTAATTCTGAAAATTTTTGCGAATATATTTAAAATTATATTTTATCAATAAAATTTCAACGAAAATAGGGCACATATACGTCAGGAGCTAATTTTACACAAAATGCGGCGGTATATAAATTTGTACGAATAGCGGTTACTATACCTATATTTCTTCTTCGCCAAATTTTTAATTTAAATTTTATTGGCTGCTTTGAATTAACCTTAATATGAAGATTTTAAGATTAACTGCAATTATTGAGTGTTGTAATCAAGAAATCATTTACACTTATTTTGTTCCATACTTTTTAGTGAGAACCAAGCTTATAGAAATATTCTTAATAAAGAAAAAAACATTAGATTATTTCATCGAATCTTTTGGATTCGTACTTTCGCGCCAGAACTTCTTTGAATTTGCTGTTTACCCTTAAACGCTTCAACCTTAGCTACTGGCCTCAATTTAATAATTTGTTACGTTTCTTTTACTATTTTATAATTGAGATCGAACAAAACACTATATTTCTATTTTTATTTGAAAGTGATTACTTGAAAATGTTAGGCAACAAAACCGTTTGCTGACAGTTGCTATTAGTTAAGTTAAAAAGCAAGCAAACTAGGGGACAGCTACAGAAAGTTCGATAAGCACTCAAGCTAGCTGATTGCCATAATGGCAGTTATCTCCTTATTAGTATCTTTTTATACATGTAATCGAACCAATTGGTAGTCCGTTTTTAAAAAATGCAAGGAGAGTCAGAAAAAAGGAAAGAAAAAAAGAAACCCGGAGTCGGAGTCGGCATGTTTTCTAACGACTCCGACTCCAACTCCTTTACCCCAAAATCAGTCCGACTCCGACTCTTCGACTCCGACTCCACAGCCCTGCTTTTAACGACGCATCGCATTGTTATATCATTGCTGCCCGAGAAGAGGGAGACACGATGTCCCTTGATCACGTGATTTTCGGAAGAATCATGATGACCCCACTTTCTCCGGGCGAAATACGCTGCGCTGTAGGAGAAAGGCCTATCTATCCCTTTTAAAGATCTATGGTAACAGATCAAAAGCATAATTTTCTTATTGGGAAAACGCGCTTAATTTTTTGCATCAAAACTGAAATTACCGCCCCCCAAAAAGTATCGCCCCTCCCTAGCTACGCCACTGCATCTAGGACTAACGGTTGCGAAAATAGAAGTTTTTTGCAGGTTAAAACGGAACACCCTGCATACAGTGGGTGGCCAAATTATTAGGGACACTTCTCAAATTCTCTCATTTTCAAGTTAAGGCTCACTTTTTGAATAAATAAACCACGATCCGCAATTTTTTTTCATTCTGAATTGCTGCTGGTATGTATCATTTTTGTTTGTTTAGAAGTAGCAACACAACCTACCTGTCTGCGTCATTTTACAAATATTTGAGTTTACTCCAGTTTCAGTTTCTAGTGAGAAAAAAATTGCTGTTGTCGTGAGGGTATATTCAGTATCCTAGAAATTATTTCTTCAAAAGTTCGAAGCTTTCCAATTCTCTGTTTTTTTTTTTTTTTTTTTTTTTTTTTTTTTTTTTTTTTTTTAACGTTTTCAATAAATTTTGTCGAATAATAAAAATTTGAATTTCGCCATATTTATCTGAAATAATTATAGTTTATCACGTGATGCATTTTCAGATGCGAGGTGTGTCATAAATTAACCACTTTTTAAGAATTTGTTTTTAATTTGAAAGGGGCTGTTCGAAAACATTGTGCAGCTGCGTTCAAAATGACGGTTAAACAGCACAGAACTGAAAAAAAAAAAAAAAAAAAAACTAAAGATGGTGTGGATGTCCAAAAAAAATTTCTGCCCGTACTCCCGACGGAGAGTGTTTATCTACACTGTTTTAAGTAATAAAAGCTTTTTTCGAGTTGAAGTTCTGATTTTTAGCTCTTTTACTTCTGTTACAGTTTTGCTACAGTGAAAACATCTTTTCCTTCATGGCCATCTGCTCATTCCGTGCTGTTGTAGTAGCATTTCTATTTACTACACGCAACTGGCGTAGGACTTCAGATTCTAAAACTATTTCGCATAATATGTTTATTTCAGTTTCTTGTGACGAAAGACATTTCGTGATTGGCTGGATATTGGTTGAGAATCAAACCGAACATATCGTCGTATTCCGTTAACCTGAATTTCAATTTTGGAACCAATCACACTCTAATTTCTTGTGATCCTTGTTTCTTCTTTCAATTGTTATCTATTTATTCAGTTAATATTCATCACAATGTTTCGATACTTCGGTTTTTGTCAGCTTCCATTGCTGTGGTAGCGTTGCTGTGAATTATTTTAGGACGCCCGTGTTATTTACTTTTTAGATCCCTTTGCGTACCCCTGTCGTTTCTTTAGGCGAATCATGCGGCCAAATGTTGTCGTGTGCCAACTAGGCTGGATATTTGCAGAGCCCGATCATCCTGACATTGGACATGGGGCACATTTCTATTTCAGGGCCCCCCTATGGCCCGACTAAGATTTTAGAAGACACTGGGCACGAAATTCATTTTGTGTCCCCCTTCCCCTCCATTCCCGCTCTTTTTATACGTTGAAGCAATAAAATATTTCGATACTTGCGTTTTTACACAACCATACTAAATTTGGTGGTACCACAATATAATACATACATTTACAAAGCAGAAGAGATAGTAGTATATGATAAATTTATAAGATGTGATTAAACTTTGCCCGTTGCAGTAAACCGTAAATACCAAAATGATCTGTGATATAACTTTTAAAAGTAAATACAGACTAAATTTGGAGTGGTTTTCTGATTTGCAAAGAGATCACATTTTTAAGGGGAAGTTTTAGCAACAAATAGATTTTTTTCTTGTTTTGGCATTTGCAAAACTATCAATGATATCATTGTACTCTAGATTCTGAGTGAAATCATTAATTATTTTTGATTAGCATGATAAATTAAAGGGATTTTGGGCCCCTTGAAATCTAAGAGGAGGGGCCCCCACATGCCCCTACGGTAATCAGGCTCTGGATATTTGCGGTGCGCTGCTTCACTTTTGCAACTGTACCGTCATTTGGTGTGAAGTCCGCCTTCCACAGTACACACATGCCAGTAGGACCTGTTTATAGGGTGGGCAACCATTTACAGCACAACACATTCACACAAAGAAAGGACAAGGACAGGGGAGAGAAAATACAAGCCGGGATTCGAACCCAGGACCTCCTTATCGTAGTCATACTTCTCTGACCACTCGATAAGGCAGGCAGCAGTAAAGCACTTATTATAGAATTAGTCATTCACAAAAATATGTTTCACAATCAAAAGAATGAATTATCTTGCGCTTCTGGTAGCTTCATGGTTTGCATAACAGCTGTATTTTCAAGAGTCATTTGGTACTTTCTTACTATGATAATAATTTTCATTTAAAAGCTTTGAATTATGATGGAAATATGGAAAACTGTTTCAAAATTTAATTTACCTAACAATTTTGTTCGCAAGACAAAACAATGAATTTTTAAACTTCAAAACCTATTGCTTGCTTTTGAAAAGGCGTGCAGTTGATAGAGAATGAAGCACATGTGCTGAATTTTGTTATCTTTTTACGAACTGTGCGAGACTTCGTAAGGCATTTTTGGGGTACTAAATACAAGCAAAGAGTTTTGCAGGCGGCTGTGAGCCATCTAGACTATGTAAAAGTCTCTGGTTGGCTGTCTTGAGACTCTGGAGAGCACAGCCCAGTTGAAACAGTTGCACAACTATCAATTGCGCGGGTGTTTGGTCTGTGCGCCAATTTTCAGTATTTTCCTTTTCTTTTGTCAAGGTACAAATACATGACAGAGGTAACCTAGAATGACAGCGTAAGTAGGTTTTTGCGTGCCATCAGCTCGGGTTTGATTGAGCCAGAAAGTTCTTAAGTTCAGTACTTTTTCTATCTTATTTTTCAGGCGTCAGACCGGGAGTTTGTTCGTATGAAAAATGTACACTAAAAATGTAGCAGTTCTTTATTACCTTCTTTTTTTAACACCTGCAATGACACCGTTTATTTTTCCTTTTTTCTTAACGGAAATGCTGTGTTTCACGCGACTGTTTTTAGTAAAAAGATAGTTACTTTGTTTGTATTTAAAAAGATTTACAAGTGATGAAGAACGAATTATGCGTTACTCCCGTTGGTTTTGAACGCAAATCAAACAGAAAGCGTCACTAAGTTTTCTAATAGCATATTTTAAATTTAAAAATTTATACGCAATAAGTAGCTGATTTATAACACAACACGCATCTAAAAATGCATCACATGTGATCAAACTACATAATTACTTCAGATAAACATAGAGAAAAACAAATTTTTACTATTCGACAAAATTTATTGAAAACGTTAAAAAACCGGAAAATTGCCAAAACTTCTCCTCATTTGTGGCAAAGGAAAGAACTGTACCACAAACCTCAAAAATTTTATGGGAGTTAAGTACCACCAATGGCACCTTTTCCACTCGACTCATGGAAATGCGAAACATACTAATTTCGACTAAAAACATAAAATAACAGATTAAAAAAGAGATTTTAAGAAAAGCGCCAAATTAAGATTGTATGTGACAGAACATTAATCTGCAAAGCGTGCAAAAGGTGTTTGCCATCACTCATACAAACTCGCTAAATTTTGCGACTTTTCTTAAAATTTCGACACGCTATAAAACCTCGTATTTCGATAACGGAGACAAGAGGGCAAACAGTTTATGCTTAAAAACAAACTTTTTTTGTTCTCTTTTAATTACTGCTTGCTTCGATTATTTCATTATTACACTAGCGTACGGTTTCCCGCTAAGTTTTAAAAGAGCAATTTTAAATATAAAGGAATCTCAATCTACTTCTAATTTTTCCCAGGATGACAGAAGACGATGATTTTGTTACGCCAAGTGCTTTCGAGGAGAACGTTGCAATTCGGCAAAAGGTAAGTGCGGCCTTTAAGTCCTGATTATTATGCACCAAAAATAGGTGCCTATAAACGTCGCGTTGTTGCCAAACAGCACTGCCTGCAAAATTAATGTACATATATTTTATATACAGTCAATTCGCGATAACTCGAAGTCCGATAGCTCAAATATTACTATAACTCGAAGTTTTTATGAAGTCCCGATCTCTTTGTCTTTATTTCTATGCTAATTATGGTCATTTTATCTCGAAGGTAACTTCCTTTAACTCGAAGTTTTTTCAAAGATGACTTGAATTATATTTTTTTCTTTTTTTCGTTCTTTTAAAATAAATTTCAAGTTACTATGAGAGAAAAATTCCTCCACCTTCACTTGCAGTTCCTGCACCTTAGACCTCTAAGGGTACACCTCTTGCGCCAATGCGTATAGCTTGTTTTTTTTTTGTCCTGTATTGTTTTCACAGACATGTTGCTAGACTATGAATCTACTTTTAAGCTGTTAAGTTGCCAAGTTAATTTATTGTACCCTTATTCAAAGGCTGGCTTAAGTTAAGATGCGTTCCCCTTCATTCTTTAGTTGAACTTAAATCTTAGTTTTTAATATTAAAATGTCAAAAACCAAAACTAGCGATAAGTCGAACTTTCGATAACTCGAAGTTTTCCGTTTGTCCTTTTTAGATTCGAGTTAACGAGAATTGACTGTCTACTTAATAGGATCACCTTGTTTCGCGCATTCCTGCAAAACTTTTTTTCTCTTACTTTTGATTTTGTAGTAAGTGTCGTTTGGCATCAATGCGGCGTGAGTCAAGTACGCATTGCTGAGGTACAGAACTTGATTTGTTGGAAGACGCCAACACACGAGCAAACAATAAAATAATAAACGGAAAATAAAGAGAGGTTTAAAAAGAAAAGCGAATAAAAGAAATTAAGTGAGCAAATAAGTGGAACAGTAAATTTTGAGAGTTAAAGAAGTACCAAATAAGTATTCTCCAATAAAGTAATACAAAACATATACACACACACAAAAATATTCACAGTACCCACACATAGTAATGAGGTAGAACATGTACGCATTAAAAAACAGAGTTAAAAGAAGAGATGAAAGACAGAGTGTAAAATTATACTAATTATGTTACGTACTGTAAAATGAAAGAAAACCCAATAGGAGAATTTAGCACACTCGCAAGAAAACTGCCTTTTCGGTAAAATTAAAGATCGCACACACAAATTTTTTTAAAAAGGAACGAGAGAAAGACACTAAAATGAGCAAACACGTGGTAAAATTTTAAAGAAAACTCTGTAATATTTTACTCTCAAACGGTAAAAACGTATGGACATGCAGATAGTAAAATAATGAAAGTCGGAGACAAGAAAAATAATACAGTGAAGCACCGTTTATAGTTTCTCTTTTATACGTTTTTATCAATTATACGTTTTTGAAATTGGTTTCTGCATAGTCTAATACACATTAAACAAAACCTATTATACGTTTTTTCATTTGTACGTTTTTTTCGTATAGTCCCTTCAAAAACGTATCAACGGTGTTCACTGTAGTTCTTTAAAGTAATCCTATATACAGGCAATGGAAAAAAAATCCGTTCATTATAAGAAAATCCCTCACATAGTGATGAAAAAAAGAAACACACAGGTAGTGAAAAAAAGTCGAAAATTAAAAAAATAAATAAAATAATGAAAAATAAAAAAGAGAAATTGCACTACAATCAAAATTTGTGAAGAAAACACGAACACTAAAAAATTAACTTTCACAGTAAGATAATCCTACACACACAATAAGAACAAACAGGCAGTATAAGAGACAATAAAAAGAAAAGAAGGGAAGGGGGGGGGATCAAGCAAAAAAAAAAAAAATAAATAAATAAATAAAAGAGCATACAGGAGAAATACACAAAAGTACAGGTAAACAATCCCATATAGTAAGATTAAAGTTCACACGCAGTGATGAGGAAAAAACATACAACGTGTAGATAGGTAGATAGAACGTATGGGTAGCAAATAAGAGAAGTAAAGGAGAGAGAGAGAGAGTAAAATTAAACTATTGCTGTACGGTAAATTTTAAAAGCACACAATCTGTGTTTTTTACTCTCAAAGTGTGAAAGCGTAGGACGCAAAGACAGGGAACACACAGGCAGGGAAAAAAAATTACTCGCAGTAAAATAATTCTATACGCAAAAAGAAGTAAACACACTCCCAGTAAGGTAATCCCAAACACAGTAATGAGAAAAAACATAGAAGCAACCCCCCCCCCCCCAGAAAAAAAACCTAAAAAATATCTTTAATCAAACAGTATAAAAAACTTAAAAACATTTACTGTAAAATAATCCCGCACACAGAAAAAAAAAAATAGAGCTTAAAACTCTTCCACTAACAAATCGTAAAACTGAAGAACACGTCGATAGGAAAAGTAGGAATACTTACAGTAAAATAATCCCGCTCGCTAAAGTTAAGAATCACACACATGAACAGTAACAAAAGTAAGAACTAATGACGCTTAGAGAGCGTGCAGATATTAAAATAAGAAACACATGCAGGGAAAATAATTACTTGCAGTAAAATGATCCTACATACATACAGAAGAGGTAAACACACTGACATGAGATAATTCCACACAGCGTAATGAGAAAAAACAAAGCCAAATATATGTAATAAAAAATATAAGGAACACACCGACACGAAAAATAAACGTTTAGAGCAAGATCGTCCCGCATATAGTAATAAAATCTAACTTGCGTGTGGTAAAAAAAAGAATATAGAGGAGAGAGAGAATAAAATGAAAGAACACATTGATAGGAGAAATCACAGAAAAATAATCCCGCTCGGTAAAATTAAGACTCACGCGCATTAACAAAAGTAATGCGCTAAACAACTTGACGCGTGTAACTTAATGCGCTAAAATAATACCACAAATGGCAAGATTTTAGAGCGCACACTGTTTTATTTTACCCTCAAACAGTTAAAACGGAGGACGCGCAAACAGTAAACTAAGGAAGCACACGGGCAGGGAACAAAATTGCTCGCAACCAAATTATCCTACACGCAAACAGAAAAAGTAAACGCACTCACAGTTAGATAATCCCTTGCACAGTAATGAGACACAAGCTGACGTGTGCATCACATGACTTTCTTTTCTCCAATTTAATGGAAATGGTGCCTCCGAGTAAGCAAAGAAACACTTTAAATATTTTCACCTCATGTTTGTTGCGAACTGAAGCAAAGAAAACGTTTTGCACAAATTTTCTTAATACTGGCAGTTTTAATGTGATTCAATGGCTAACTCTCCAAATATAGCCAAATTGAAACCAGATTTAAAAAAAAAAAAAACGCCAAATTGGCGACAAAACTTGGCAATACATCGCCCAGCTTTTGGCCGCCAAGTGTTTCAGCACTTGATTTTGCATTGAAATTAACAATGATTTTCCCCCAAAAAAACTTAAAAGACCGCTTTTGAAATGTCCGAATGTAACCGAAATTGGAAGTGCCCAACTGGACCTCACTAGGAGTCTACGAACTAAATTTCAACTTTCTAGGGCATACCGCTTTTGAGTTGTGCGATATACATACGCACATACATACGGACGTCACGGGAAAATTCGTTGTATTTAACTCGGGGATCGTCAAAATGGATACTTTGAGTGTCTAAAAACATTCATTCGGGGGTGAGCAAAATGAAAATTAAGGCCGATTTTTGAGTGAAACTTTTTTTCGCGAATACAATACTTTCTTTTTTGTAAAAGGAAGTGAAAAACATAGAGGCTGTAAGAAAAGTCAAGGAAAATAAAGGTAAAAATTATCTTCAATCGAACAGTATTAAAAAACTCACCCAAAACATAGACATTTACAGTTAGAAAATTCCACGCACACAAAAAAAAGAAAAATACGCTCAAAATTGGCATGAAAAGAAAGGTAAAATAGAAGAGATAGTAAAATAATTCCAGTCACATACAGTAAAATTAACCCACAGAAAGAAGAAATGAGCTACCTCACCGTAAAATATTCCCGCTCGGTAAAATTAAGAATCACACACATGAACAGTAAAAAGAACTAAAGACGCTGAACAATGCCACACATGGCAGAATTTTAGAGAACACAGCTTTATTCTACTTTCCAACAGTTTAAGCGGAGGCTGCGCAGACGATCAAATAAGTAAGCACACAGGCAGGGAAAAAAAATGATTCGCAGTAAAATTATCCTACACACAAACAGAAGAATAAACACACTCACGGTTACGTAATCCCTTACACAGTAATGAAGAAAAAACTTACAGGTTGTAAAAAAGGCAAAGAAAATAAAGGGGGGGGGGAAAAACTCTTCAATCAAACAGTATAAAGAACACATACACGAAAAATTATACATATCCAGTAAGATATCCACACACAAATAATAAAAACATACACGTAGTAAAAAAAAAAAAACAACAAGAAAAATTAAGGAAAGAGTAGGTAAAATTATTCTATTTACATGTAGTTTAAGAACATACTGACATAAGGAATGACCACGCCCACAGTAAAATAATCTCACTCGGTAAAATTGAGAGCTCACACACAAAAACAGTAAAAACGAAGGAAGATACACTAAAATAAAACAGACTTCTAGGAAATCCCATGCAGTTAAAATAGAGGTCACACACAGATGCAGTAACGAAACAAACAAATGAAAAAATTATAATACAATCAGAAAGTACAAATCTACGCACACAATAATAACAAAAAAAAAAAGAGCTGATGTGTGCATCATATAATTTCCTTTTACTCCAATTTAATGTCATTTTCCCATTATTGGCAATTTTAAAGTGATTCAATAGTTTACTTTCTGAATATCACCAACAATGGCCAAATTAAAACCAGGTTAAAAAAAAAAAAATCGCCAAGTTGGTGACAAAACTTGGCGACCAAAAAATTGGTCGACAAGTGTCCGCCAAATTATAACACCACGAGTTTTCATCGAAATTAACAATGATTACCCCCCCCCCAAAAAAGGGGGTAATAGATCCCTACAGAAACACCCGAATGCAACCAAAAGGGGAAGTGCACAACTAGACCCTACCAAGTTTCAACCTTCTAGGACATACCGTTCTTGAGTTATGCGACGGACGTCACGAGAAAACGCGTGGTAATTAACTCGGGGATTGTCAAAATGGAGATTTCGGGGCGTTCTTGGGCACTTATCTACGTGTGGTCGAGTTGAAAAAAAAAACTCAACATTCATTCGGGGGTCAGCAAAATGGAAATGAAGGCCGGTTTTGAGGTGAAATTTCTTTCTCGAATATAATACTTCCTTTTTTTGTAAAAGGAAGTAAAAAAGAAAAAAAAGGCGTCCACACTAAGGTAAACCCACACACAGGACTTACATGGAACGTATAGGTAAAAAAAGTAAATAAAAAGAAAATCGATATATAGTAATTTAAAGAGCAGAGCTGCCACAAAGAGCAGAAATAAGTGCGATCACTGTATAACCACCACAGACAGTACAATAAGAAAGCATAGACAGGAAAAATAAGTCTTCGTAAAATAATCCCACGCACATTACATGCAAAAAATTGAACAACTCGCAATAGGATAATCTCTCACACAGTAATAAGAAGAAACATACTGGCAATAAAAAAAGCCACGAAAAAAAAAAAAAAAAACTCTCCAATCACACAGTACAACGCACTTACGAAAAATCAACATATATACACTAAGCTAACCCCGTTCATACACAGTAATGAGATAGAACATATAGGTAGTGGAAAATACAGGATAAATAAACATATTTAGAGTAAAATAACCCCATACAGTAAAATAAAAAGATCGCACATATAAACAGTAACAAAACCAACTAGAGAATTACAGATACTACGTCAATATTTCACCTGGTAAAATTTTTAGAGCACACTGTGTTCTTGATTTTACACACAAAACATTGAAAATAAGACACACAGACAATAAAATATTTACCCGCAGTAAAATTGAGGGACCCACAGACGGATAGTATGAGGTACACATATGCAGAGAAATAAAAGAAAATCAAACTAAATCTGCAAGAGAATTGAAGCTCTAACAAGAAGGCAAAATGTAAAATCGGTCTTAATTTTTTTGTTTCTAACTAAACTAAGATGCACATGTGCACTAAATATAGTACCATCATGCGAAACTAAATGTATTTAGACTTTGACAAGCAGACTTTACTGTCTGCTTGCCAAAGGAATACCCCCCCCCCCACACACACGGCAAACCTAGAGAACCCTCGCGTTAAAATGGTACTCACACAGTAATTAAGCACAAAAACAGTAAAAAAAAAAACATGTACATCCTAAAACACGGTTAAACTTCAATTGACCGATGCTCAACACTCAAACCGAAATAAAAGATGCTTTGAGTAAAATTTCCTATCGAAACAATGAAAATAGTCGCTGAAAATACCTTCCCGACGCTGCACTGCTATCCTTAACAACTCTTTTTTTTTTTTTTTTTTTTTTTTTTTTTTTTAAAAAAAAGGTCGACAGTTCCTCGATAAAATTAACATTTCTCTTAAAAAAACGCGATCTCCATTAGATTGTGCCAGGCGCTGAACGGGCTACCTCGATCTCTGCATAGCTCTCTGAAGGAGAAATGAACGGAGATCTCGTTCCTTACGTCCTCCAGGGGCGGATCCAGATAGAATTCTCGGAGGGGGCCATTTGAAAAAATATGATGCTTTGGAAATTTTTGAAAATTACAAGTATCAATATAGCCCACCTTTAACCAGAGCATTTTTTAAAGAATTTTCACTATGCGACAATCGTCACCTCCAAGTGGTATTCCTGTAAATCAGTACTGTTTGTTTTGAGGCGACTGTATATAGGACGTCTGATTTAAGAGGAAGCCGATATGAACCAACCGTAAATATTAACTCCGAAGTAAAGGGGGCCCGAGGGATTCTGCCCCGGAAAATTTTGGAATTTGTAATCTTAAAAATGCATTTTTGACCGTCTGGTAATGTTAAGGGAGATGAGATTTGGTGGCGCTCCCCTGTCTATTTTTCGAAATTGTAGCTCTAATAATGCAGTTTTAGACGACCTTTGATGTTAGAGGGAGGAGAGATTTGAGGGCCCACCGAAGGAAATTTTTCTGATGTTTGATCTTAGAAATTCATTTCAACCGTCTTTTGTAATATTAAGGACTCGGGTACGACTCCATCACCCTGTCTATTTTTCGAAATTGAAGCTTTAAAAGCCCAAACTTTATCTCCAATAATGTTAAGAAGAGGAAGGTCCGGGGTTTCTCCAGTAGATTTTTCTTGCAATTGTAGAGCTAAAAACGCAGTTTAATACTATCTTTTCGTGATGATACGTGGAGGAGAGATTCGAGGGCCAACACCAAGAAATTTTTCTAAATTACAATAACAGTCTTAAAGATGCATTCTAATTATCTTTGGTAGTGAAAGGGGACAAGAGAATTGGAGCACTCCCCAGGAAATTATTAGAAATTGCAGCTTTAAAAAGGCTGTGTAGACGATTTTTGATGATGTAAAGGGAAGGAGAGATTAAAAGGCCGGCCCATCCCCGGAAATTTTTCTAATTTATAGACTTTAAAACTCATTTTAGACATTTTTAGTAAGGTTGGGGTTTCGGGTTTCAAGAGTTTTGGAGATCCACTAAGAAAAAAAAATATTGATTCTATTTTTTTTTTCAATTTAAGCTAGGAAAGAGGGTTTTAAAAAACTACTTGAAAATTCCTCAGTGTGGGTTTGACTCCTCAGCATTGTTTTTATATTCATGTTAGACTTCGAGGAATAATAAGGCTTTTTTTAATATTTAGCTCTAAAAAGGGTTTTTAACTCTTTTTCAAACTTTCTCAGGGTGACCATGCCCCCCCCCCCTCTCATTGTTTTTCTTATTATTGTTACACTTAGTAAGCATTACAAGGGAACTTTTTTGCATTTTTGCTCAAAAAAAGGGATTTTAACTATTCTTAAAATTTCCTCGGAGGGGTACCCTCGGGGGGTACCTGGATCCGCCCATGACGTCCTCCCTATATAAATAATGTCCTCCCTAAATAAATAAGGAAAAATATAGTTGAGATTGCCATTAGGGAACAACAAGTCCTAAATAAGTACAACTTTCCCGCAGAATGTGTATTACAACTGCACCCCCAAAAAGCTTCGTAAAAGTGAGGAAAGCATTTTGAAATAATTCTCATCAAAAGAGGACACCTTTCCTGAAATACACCGATGGTACCTTTAAAAACATAAATCAAAATAATACCATCGGTTTCTAAAGTGTCTGTAAAAATGTTATTAAAATGAGCAACCTATTCCAAAGTTTTAAAAATTGAAATAATTAAGTCTTAAAATCCCTATTAGAATCATCAGTCCCTAAAAAAATCAAACTGAACAATGAACCTAATTAAAAAAAATAGTTTGGAAAATATTTTAAACTGAAAAATCTTCCAAAATCACGCCAACAGATTCTCTTAAAAAATGAAAAAAATAAAGAAATAAATAAAAATAAAAATTAATTTGAATTCTGAAATTTTGAAATCAAATTATGTTTTTCGCAATCACGAACTGAGACAGGATCCTATTCATTGGAGTTATTGTTTCTAGAAACAGCTCCTGTCCCCCCCCCCCAAGCCTGCCTCTCCTCCTGGGCGGTTACGTGTGCATAGTTGAGTGTGTAAGTGTGTAGGCTTGTGTGTGTGCGTAGACCTGTGTGTATGCACGTAGGCGTGTGTGTGTATGTGTGTGAGGATATGGACGCCTCTGACTAGGAGAAGCGGATAGTTCAGGACCGGAGCAGCCGCGCCGCACCGCCTGCAGAGGCTTCTGGTTCAAGCTGAAAAAGGCACGGAGCAACAAAACGGTCAAATGAGAACAATGAGCAATCGTGATTGCTCAAAAAGAAAAACATCATATCGCAAACAGTGGCCCAAAAAAAAAAAATTCATTCGGAAAAAAAAAAAAAAACCCCGATTAGCGTAAGCAGTGCAGTAAAATCCTCATTATAGAGCTAACAGTCTCTATAAAAATGAAAATTAGATTATCTCTAAAAGCATATTAGCCACGATCAGTCTCCAATAAAGATCAAAATAAAATGATCGTCTGCCTGCTGCAGAAAAAATATTGAATTACGAAAAAAAAGGGGGGGAAATTGAAGAATGGACGGGAAAACTGACATTAAAAACCACCAAAGCGCCCTTTTTTTGGATCGTCTGCAAAATGTATTTCCAAATACAACTAAAGAATTAAAATTAGTTTTGAAACATTCATAACTCCAGAATTCGCGAGAAACAATGAAAACGGAAAATGAAATATTTTTTGTATCGTCTGCGAAAAAGAAATTACATGTAATGAGTGTAACATTAGAATTTCAGCTATTTGTAAATTTTTACAGTTATTACTCTAGAAGTAGGGGTAACAGACACACAGACAGACAAACACAAGGACAGAGGCGCACATAATTTAATAGAATAGATTACGCATACAAAAAGACCCAGAAAAAGTGTTCCGCATTTTTTTAATTAAAAAATATATTTTTGAATACAATATTCACTGAACAAACGCACAAAAAATGAATGGAAATACTTATCTAAAACTAAATATTACTGTTTTTCTATCATTAAAGGAATATATTTCTATACTATTGTCAATAGAATTCTGTTGAAAACTTTTCAAAGGATTTGTTCTACAAAACAGTCTATAGATTGCTAGAGAGAACTTTTCCGAAGAACATTCTTATAGAAACTATGTTGATTTATACACTGCCATGACAAGGTAAAGCGGAGTATATGCAGAAATGATGTTTTGAGATATTTGGCGAAACGCGTTTTGGATTCCATACCAACAATAGGAACATTTTGGAATTCGACGTTCTTTTCATACTTTATTTGCAGCGGAAATCTAAAAAGCAAGCTTGCGCAATAAAACTGAAGTACATACAATAGATGACATAAATCCAAAACAAAAATCTGTTGATTACCTTCCTACGGCAATACAGAACTCTATAATGCTAAAATAGAACTAAATATTCACCTTTTGATAATGGTGTCACCAACTGCGCACTTTTTCACTCATATTTTTAGTACACAACAATCATTTCTTCATTCAAAATAAACCTTAATATTCTTTGCTTTAAAGTATGACACTATTTCAATCAAATAGAATATTTCCTAGTGCAGATCTGCATTAACATCCAACCATGCAAAACAGAGGAACAATACTGAAAAAGTTCAGACAGCTTGTAAGATCGTTTCATAGTTAAAAATAAAATGATCGTCTGCATCTTTCAAAAGTAAAACTATTAAATCTGGAAGAGAAGGAAATATTAAAATTAGTATGTGATAGTTCACAACTCCAATAAACCATAGGAGGCGCTGCAGCCACTGTCTAATGGCGGATGAAAAAGGTAAAACAAACAAATGCTGTAAGTTATAACTTGCTTTGACGCTTCGTGAATGGCAGTCATTTTTCATCGTGTTTGTGAGAAGCTTTCTTTTCAATTCTTCTGAAATTACATTACACCACAAACTGTCTGAAGCCTGTCATTTACCCCAAAGAAAACACGTGGAATGGAATGTTTTACCTTTTTCTTTAGTATTGTTAACCACCGCAGGTATCGTATTCGAGCTCTGGAGTTGCGAATATGTTACAGCAAGAGAAGGACATTTAAAATTTTTGTGCTCATACATTTTTGTGAAACAGAAGGAGATCTGATTTAACATAGTGTTGCCTTATGCTTTGTATACAAAAGATTTGAAGACATAAAAATTTTTTGAGCATTGCACTAAATAAAGGCACATTTAATAATATTAACCAGTCCAAAAGCTCTTTTTTTTTTTTTTATTAAGATGTCTTACTGTTGCTCTGAGGTGACGATATATTGTTTACAATGGTATATTGTATTGTTAAACTCGCTTTTCGTTAGGAGATTTCGTTACGTTGCGACGATCATCAATCTTCTGTTATTTTCTACTATCACTTAAGGCTCTTCTAAACCTCTCCGTAAAATCAGATTCGACGAAAACACGAAATCTGTGGCAACACAAGGGGTGTATCTGGGAGGGTCTAACTCGATTTTTTTTGCACTGCTAATTGGTCAGATTTCATGATGGACAACGTCAATCATTGAGTTGTTGAAAAGACAGTCGTAAATCTAAGCTGTCCCCATCGGTACTCCTTTTGCGGTCGGACGAGGGCAGAGAGAGCTAGTTCCCAAAGCATGTCCCCCCCCCCCCTCCGGCCTGTTTCCCACCACGACAACAGATCGGCGTAGCGGAAAGAATGACGAGTATGAGGATGAAGAAAAAAGAATCCAATTCTCCTATTCTATTCTACCACCCTTCTCACTTTTACTTGAAAACTTTGGAATCGCGGGACAATTCTTTACATTTACTCTTTGAATCGAATTCTGTATTTGTTTTGCAATTCATGGGCGGCATAATCTTCATTTTTTTATTTGTTTTATATTTATTCGTTCAGTTCATTCATTTATGTATTTTTCAATATATAATTGAGGGGGAGGGGGCGAACGGAACACTGATGATCTTTATAACTTTATCGATAAAAGATTGCTTTACTTTTTACAGAAATTTCTGAAACTATT
This sequence comes from Uloborus diversus, assembly GCF_026930045.1. Taxonomy (NCBI): domain Eukaryota; kingdom Metazoa; phylum Arthropoda; class Arachnida; order Araneae; family Uloboridae; genus Uloborus; species Uloborus diversus. Next base: position 20,782 of record NW_026558881.1, on the reverse strand, counting down.
CTTGAAAAGAAAAGCAAAACAATCATAGAAAAATGTCGAAGAATTTCTGCGGATGTCGGTGTGAGCATAAAATAAAAACATTTGGTAGTTGTGTAGTTAGGTTTGCTGATTGCTAGTTTGATGAATGTTACAATTAATAAAGAAAGCATAAAGAGTAAATCTTTCGAAAACACTCACGCCCTGTACAAGGATTTTCTGTGCAGTTTTTAATTAGAAAATTATGCTTTTGTTTTGTCTATGAATTTTCTGCGCATCAAAAGAGGAAAGAAAGAAACTGACGAATCTGCATGTTGGCACGATAGAAAACAGGAAGAGAAAAAAAATGCTGTTGTCTTTTTAGTGATCAGAAGGATACCATATTACCAGTGGCGCACAGGAATTTTTTAAAGGGAGGGTCCAAGGTCGAAAGTCTCATTCCATTATTACGCCGTCAAACATATTGACTTGATTTTATCGATTCCCGAGAACAAAAAACAGTAAAAAATAAGCTAATGAATAAATATTAGCATTAAGTAAAGAAATAACCAGAAGTTAAATAATTTACGCTTTTATTTTTCTCATAATTAAAAAATGAATTCAAGTTCAAAGGATCTCATTTCAATTTGTAATCACAAAACTAAAAACATAGTTATTACTGTGTATTCATTTATAATCCCCATTCTTCTTCTCATAGGCTAAGTGCACATTATTTTAAAAAATCTCTTAACATGAGGGTTTTATTTTTTCACTTATTAAAACAGAAGTTATTGTTACCTTTGTTTGAAATTATTTCACGCACAAAATATAGAATCGTAATCAATCGGGGGAAAATGCAAGACCTATGGGAGGGGTCCTGACCCCCTGGACCCTTGTGTGCGCCACTGATAAATACCCACTAAGGTTTTCATTTTTTATACACGTGTACTAAATAATTAGAATGAAATGACACCTCTCAGTAATGCTAAAAGCAGATTATTGCAGAGCTTAGTATTTTTGACAGTTGCATGCAGAATCAACGCTTGATTTAAATCTGAGAAAAGCCATGTTACTGCGTACAAAAGCCCTTTATCACGCTCTGAATGCAAATTGGGAATTTTACTGTTGTTTTTCTTGGATAAAAGCCTACTTCAATTCAAACTTTCGTCGATGTGCCTATTCATCAACATTTTAAGATAATTTCAATTCATTGAGCGTATTGTTAAAAGAATAAAAATTATATGTTCACAAATTTCACCAATGCATATAATAAAACGTAAGTAATTGAACTCTAATGGTTTAAATATACTTCGAAAGAATAATAAAGTGTAAGAAAACGTACAGTGGTTTAAAATAGTCAGCAAGTGGTATTTAGGAATTTCCGTATCGTAAAAATGATTGATCTTGAGGCAAAGAATGTTTTTTTCTTTCAGTTTGACACTCTCTGTTATTTAAACATTTTGTTCACATAGTAGGAAATAAATAAAACTCCTTATGAAAATAGAGTGGCGTTAAACAATATGAGTAGCACAGTATACAAATGAAAAACGTTATCTATCATGAAAGCGTCTCGAAAAATATTTACGTGTACCAACAACTACGCTATTGTAAAAAGATTGCCATCAATCATGAAACGAGAAAAAAGATTTTCCTAAAAAAAAGGGAAGGAACATGGTTTTGTTAATATTTTCGAAAAAGATTTTCGTTTAGAGTTCAAAACTGTCATATGAGAAAAAAAAAAAAAATGCATCGATTCAATGAATCAAATGTATGATCATGTTCAATCTCGAGAATTATAGGAAAAAATAGATTGCAAAAGACACAAAATTAAATAAGCATTATTCGAAAGGGGAGACAGTGAGGCACTCAATTTATGTGCCGAAGTAATTATCACTATGAGGAACTTTCTTGTTCCCAGTCTCATTTGCTGTACGCAAACGAGAAGACTTGTTTATCCAAAGTGGGGAAAAAAAGTGCAAAAGGTGAGAAAAAATTATACATGAAATCAAATGAATTGATATCGTTCCATCTTGAGTATTGGAGGCAAACAAAATAATATGAAAATTAAAAAAAAAAAAAAATGATCAAGGACAAAGAGTACTGTGGCCCTAAATTACTGTGACAGTATCACCATACTGAACCTTCTTGTTCGCAGTCTCATTTCTTTTCATGCAGTCACGATGATTGACAAATTCGGATTGCAAAAATAAACTTTATGTAACATGAAAAGATTTCGGAAAATGCATTGTAAATTGTGAATAGAGTTCTTTGACTGTGAGCATGCGCGAATGATCAAGACGAAGGTTCAACTAATGATACTTCTTGAAATATCGAGAATGTTTTTGATATGAAGTGCTGCTGGCGTCATTGCTTTCTGGATTCTTTGAAAAAATACTTTCAATTAGTGTTTTAAAGAGCCATTTGGGTGAAAAAAAGCATCACTTTATACTAGGGCTCGACCGATGGCAATTTTTGGCCGATGCCGATTGTTGGCCGATTGTTCAAAGATGGCCGATGGCCGATTGTTTTTCTCAAAATGACCGATGGCCGATGTCGATGGCCGATGGCAAAAAAAAAAAAATCGAAAAATTAAAAATTACCGTCGGTTCAACGGGAATCTATAACAAAATCACAAAAATCGGTTTCGCCATCTCATATTTGTTTCCAAGTAGGTCTCCAATTCGGCAATGTATCCCCAAATGATCAGTCTCAGATGCAATAAAGTTTTGCATTGAAATAAGTAATTGATGGCCACAAAAAATGAGTAAATAGGCCTTTTAGAACACCCGATTGAAAACAAAAAGGGAATAGCACAACTGGAACGTACGCAGACCCCACATACGAAATTTTAACCTTCTACAGGTTACCATTTTTGAGTTATAACTTATGAGAGATACTTACGCACATCCAGCCGCAAAAAACAACGCAATAATTAACTTGTATGTACCTGAATGCAGTATTAAAAATTCTTTCAGGGGTGACTAAAATAGAAATTCATGCTGAAATTCAAGTAAGGGTCAAAGGGTCAGCTCACCCCCTGTGAGAAGAATGTCATTATGATTATTATTAAACTTCAATTTTTTACATCCGAAAAAATAGTACATGGAATCAATGTCAACATTTTTTTTTTTTTTTTTTTTTTGCTCGGTTCTGTAAGGTAGTTCTTTTTAGCGCGTCATAATTCAAAGAATTGACTGGATTTGTGTACTGAGGTATTGCTATTTTGATTTCTTTGTTCATTTTCAAAAGCGCAAATTTCTCTAATGAGCTTAACTTTTTTCCCAGTTCTCCTCCCCCTCAAACCACATGTTGTGCGTGTCATGTGTGCCTTTTCCTACTATTTATAGATGTTATCTCATATAATCAAAGCTTATGGTGACATGACCAGCATATCTGCCGAAAGAAATGTGACTTTTGATGAACGTTTGAGGGAATATGATCCATGGCTCAGGCTGTGGCATTGAAAATTTAGGGGGAAGGGAGGTAATTTGAATGGGTTTTGACTTGGGGGGGGGGGGGAGTACTCCGTAGCATATGAGGCGGTACACTCTCCTGCATGGAATGATAGGCAACCCTGATTAACTGCTACTTTTTTACGTAGGAATAATAACGATATCCATTGAAACTTGACCCCCCTTACAAAAATTTCTGGATCCGCCCCTGTTGATGTACTAAATCATACTTGCTGATGACAGTATCACCGTACTGAGCTTTCATGTTCGCAGTCTCATTTCTTTTTCATGCAGTCACGATGATTGACAAATTCGCATTGCAAAAATAAACTTTATGTGACATCAAAAGAGTTCGGAAAATGCATTGTAAATCTATACACATAATAAAATAAGATGTTTGTGTGTGTGTGTGTGGCGCGCATCCCGGGAAAACGGTAAGGCCTAGAAAGATGAAATTTGGTATACAGGTGCAGTTTTTGCCGAGGATGTGCACCTCGGGCTTCGATTTCTGATATTTTAATTAGAAAAAAAGTTATTTAATGTTTTGTGTGTTTTTTTGCACTTTTTAGTACTTTTTACCTCACAGACCCCGAACCAATCGCAAAATACAAATATTTTTTATACTATAGTGTAGAAAATTTAATTTTAAATATGATGAATGAAAAAATTTGGAATAATGAGCAATATTTGTATTTTTTATGAATTTTTGAAAAAACCTTTAATTTGCATTTTTTCCAGGGTTTTATTTTTTCCTAATATCATCCTGCGAAAAGAATCAAAGCCTCATTTCTAAATTTTGAGTTGGTAATAGTAAAAATATTTTGAGATTTTTTTTTCTTTTGCTTTACTTAAATAAAAAAAACCTGTTTTTTTGAAAGATCTTTGTTTTTATTAGGAAATGGGCGGGGAGGTTAAAATAAATAGAGATGGATAACAAAATTTAGAGATAGATCGTAAAGGTAAATAGCCGCCGAAGGCGGCAATCTTGGCGTAAAAATGTGAATGGCACAAAAAAAAGAAGAGATGGATTGATTGATACTGCTGCCAAATTTATTTAAACAGCCGCCGAAGGCGGCAAACTTGAAGTAAAAAGGTGAATGACAAGTTCACCAAACAGCCGCCGTAGTGGTGCTTGCACAGAAAAGCGAATTGCGTAAGAAGGCGAACCAGCTGGTCGCCGCAGGCGGCTAGTTGTGAATAAAGTTCTTCGATTGTGAGCATGCGCAAATGATCAAGACGAAAGTTCAACTAATGATACTTCTTGTACTATCGAGAATTATTTTGATATGAAGTGCTGCAGGCGTCATTGCTTTCTTGATTCTTTGAAAAAATACTTCCACTTGGGGTTTTAAATAGCTATCTGGCGGAAAAGCATCACTTTATACATGAAATTGAATGAATCAAATATGATCCTGTTCCACCTTGAGTATTGGAGGAAAACAAAATAATATGAAAATTCCAAAAACATTGATCGGAGAAAAAAGGTTGTGAGATACTAAATTAATTGCTGATGGCTGTATTACCACACTCAACTTTCCGTGTTCGCAGTCTCATTTCTTTTTCACGCAGTTGCGAAGATAGACAAATTCGCTTTGCAAAAATCGACTTTATGTAACATCAAAAGAGTTCGGAAAATGCATTGTAAATTGTGAATAGAGTTCTTTGATTGTGAGCATGCGCAAATGATCAAGACTAAAATAAAAGTAATGATAATTCTTGAAATATGTACAATCTTCAAAGGAGAAGCATTTTGATACGAGGTGCTGCATTCGTCATGACCCCCCCCCCCCCCCCTTCGTTGATTCTTAGAAAAAATACTTTCACCTGTGGCTCTAAAGTCACAGGGGAGGAAAAAATGCATGAAATTGAATATATATATATATATATATATATATATATATATATATATATATATATATATATATATATATATATAATTGGATTAATCAAATGTGATCCCTTTCCATCTTGAGTATAGGAGAAACACAAAATAATATGAAAATTTAAAAAAACAATTATCTGGGAAAAAGATAGATACTGGCTGATGACAGTATTGCCATAGTGAACTTTCTTGTTCGCAGTCTCCTTCTTTCCTTTTTTTTCACAGTTATAATGACTGATAAATTGATATTGTAAAAAAAAAAAAAAAACTTTATTTAAATGAAACATTAAAAGAGTTCGAAAAAACCATTGTGAATTAAGATAGTAGATCCATGGCCGCGCCGTCCTTATGTGCGAGGTCGTGAGGCGCACTACGGCGCCAGAGTCAAAAAGGCGCCTTTCACTACCAATCAAAAATGTTCCAAATGGGGGGGAATCTCTCCAACCAAAGAAGGAAAAAAAAAGAACTTTTCATTATATCCAGTATCCTATGGGGCCCGCTCAGCCCAAAGTGATGCCCAGGCCCTGGCAAAATTTGGTGCCCCCTCTCACAGGAATATCTGCAATTTTTTTGTGTGGAAATAATCATTCTCAAAGAAAGAAAACGGCAAATCAAAAGTTCCCGAAAAAATTTAACGCAACCCTCCATAAATACAACTAAAATCCTGAAAAAAAAAAAAAAGAAAGAAAAATCGCCAAATAATAATCAAAAGGGGAAAATTTTACCTCAAAACGAAAACAAAATTTTATTTAGTCACAAAAGAGAAAAAAAACTGGCAACCTTCTAAACGCTACTTTAAAATGAGATTGCGCAAACGATAATTTTCTGATTTAAAATTTCTGTTCCATTAGGCTTAGCAGTGATTTTTAATTTTTTCCTGGTGATTTTAAAGCCTTTTTACTTACAAAAAAGGAAGTATTGTATTCACGAAAAAAAATTATCTCAAAATTCGGACTTAATTTCCATTTTGCTCACCCACGAATGAATATTGAGTTTTTTTTTCCAACCCAACCACACACGAATATGTGCCTAAACACCCGAAATATCCATTTTGACATTCCCCGAGTTAATTACAACGACTTTTCGCGTGACGTCCGTAAGTGCGTATGTATGTCACATAACTCAAGAACGGTATGTCCTAGAAAGTTGAAATTTGGTACGTAGACTCCTAGTGGGGTCTAGTTGTGCACCTCCCATTTTGGTTTCATTCCGATGTTCCGAAAGGGGTCATTTACACCTTTTTTTTTGGGGGGGGGGGAGGGAGTCAATGTTAATTCAATGCAAACTCAAGTAGTGTTATAATTTATACAAACATTTGGCAATTTCTCGCCAAGCTTTTGGTCACCAAGTTTTGTCGCCAACTTTGCGACACATTTGGCGTTTTTTGAGCAATCACGATTGCTAATTGTTTTCATTTGACCGTCCTTGATGCCTAGTTCCTTTTTCAACCCCCTACGTTCCTACTCTGGTGCCCAAGTACCTTCCGGCCAAATTTGGTCCAGATCCGACGAAAAGTGTGGATTTGTATAGGGAACATACATATACACATATACACACATATTCTTTATATATATATATATATATTTATTTATTTATTTATTTATTTATTTATTTATTTATTTACGTGTGGTGTGTAACGGAAACAAACTGTTGATTATATATAACTAGCGACGATTATTCATAATTTTCAATAGACTTGGTAAATATGATACATTATGTAATGTTTGTCAAATTTACTAGTTTATTCACATAATTTCCTATTCTTCGTGGATATTGCAATAAATTAGGATTATTGTACATTACTTTCATTTCTTACCTTGGAAAATGTATATTAGATAATAGCATTAATTCTATTAAAAAAAAGTTTATATTATTAACTATTTAATTTTTACCTAAACAAAACGGAACTTCAAATTTAATTACATATTTAGAATTCTAGATAATGTCAAAGTCTTAAAAATTAAAGATCTGAAAGTAAATGCACAACACACAAAGCCTCCATATCAAAAAGCAAACTAAGCCAATATTCTAAAGAAAAACATTTTCTTGTAAGATAACCTATTCAGACTCATTCTGCTATGACTTTCAGAGAATTATTACCAACTGTTTCACTAAACTTCATTTTCAAAGGCATCGTTGTGTGTGATATATCTGATCCTTCCAGAAAGAGATGATTATTTTTAATTAATATTGCTAGTTCTGGAACATTGTCAAGCAAAATATTTTTTCTTTACAAATTGACTTCATTTTTAGTAAAGCTATGGACTTTTATTATATTCACCACTACGAGTCAAGGAATATAGTTGATAAATAGTAAATACTAGTAGTACCCACACGGCTTTGCCCGTAGTAGAAAATTAAAAGGTCTTATGGTTCGCCTGTATAATTACAAAAAATGTATGGTGAATTTTTCACCAATTGGCTTACACCATGTTACTGTTCCACGTTATGATAACTTGGTAATTTACTCGTTCATCGTATGATAATTTTGCTCGTGAAAATGTTCTTAAAATTGGAATAGAAAAAGAAAAAAAAATCGAATTTTCGAAAAATTGCTTCGAGGTGCACACCCCACGCTACAAACTAACTTTGTGCCAAATTTCCTGAAAATCGGCAGAACGGTCTAGGCGCTATGTACCTCACAGAGATCCAGACAACCAGCATCCCCCAGACATCCAGACAGACTTTAAGCTTTATTATTAGTAAAGACTATTTCCCCTGCTTTGACGCTTAGTAAATGACAGTAATTTTTGATCGTGTTTGTGGGAAGCTTTCTTTTCTATTCTTCTGAAATTACATTACACCACAAACTGTCTGAAGCCTGTAATTTACCCCAAAGAAAACACGTGGAATGGAATGTTTTACCTTTTTCTTTAGTATTGTTTAATCACCGCAAGGTAGCGTATTCGAGCTCTGGAGTTGGCAATACGATCTGACCGTTTTTTAAATAATTTGATTAATTTTAATAATTTTAAAAATTTATTTTAATCGGTGCGCTTTTATTATTTACGGCTTCTGCCGATGACATCACAAATGATGAAATGCCATTCACTGTTGCCATTCGTAGAGCTTAATATTTAATTCGCATTTTTACTCAAGTGTAATGGCAACGATATGGTTGATAACAAGCGTAGAGCGCAATATTTAATTCGCTTCTTGATTACAATAACGTGAAAACGCAGTACACAGATGCGCCTAAGTACATCATTTGTGACGTCATAAAGACCACATCTTATTTTCAAAATCGGACATGTTAAAAAATTCATTAAAAAATAAGCGTCTGGAAAATGAAAGTTTTTTTCTCGCTTCATGTTATTTTTTTTTTTTTTTTTTTTTTTTTGCTTATTCTATCAATTTCAATGACTAAAAATTAGTACTTTTGACTGAAGGAAACAACTCCATTTTGAATAATCTTTGCGGAATATGTATAATCGCCAGATTAATCTCGTTCTACTTGCACATACATTCAGGAGAGGGAAATTTCATGATTTACTCGCCACTTCCCCTAATGTGGCTAGTGTATTTTATGTGAATTGGTTTTTATTTTTGCAAATTTCACATCGAGATATAAATCGCAATCACTGTACTTGGCGGTATTTTTTTTAAATTATTAATTTGATAAAGAAATACATAAATAAAAATGGCATTTCGAATTTTTTTCCCATTATAAAATACGGTAATTTTCACTGATTTTTCAAACAAAATAACTTCTACATTTAAACGGGGGTACTTATATTAAAACAGCATTGAAAAATATATCACCTAAATAATTTCAAAAACTTATCGCATAGAACTCGAAAGAAGAAAAAAACTGTTCTTTTTAGAACGAATTTCGTCGATGTCACACAGATACAAGACCAACACACAAAACGACAAGGAATGAATGGTCATTAGTCAGTAATTTATTGCCTGTCATTGAGGTAGAGCAGAGGAACGGAGAAGCAGCAGACAAGACCCTGAAAACCCTGGGGGGAGAAGAGGAAGTGGTCCCTCAAAGCTCAAAGTGGGAGAAAATGGGTGTGGTCTGGTAAAAGGCGCATTTTTCGCAGTTTTTCACAATTTTTCGAAAACAAGGCTTTACTCCGTGGAGAATATCAATAGAACAAATTGTCTCAGAAACAAACTCAAAATATGTTTTTAAAGAGAAAAGTTCAATCTCTTGCGCTCCTTTTTCAGTTTTTCCATATCATTTTTCAAACGTGTTAAAATAGTCGTTTAAAGTTTTAAAATGCTATTAAAAAAATTTCAAAATAATTACAGAAAAAACAAAAAAGCGCATATCTAGTTCTGTGTCATAGCCATCGTTTAAAACAAACCGCATGAAAATATTCCAGTAATTTCTCGTGTTATGCTTTGCATAGGTAGCGGATTTTCCCGTAGAGAAAGCATTAGCGTCGAAATCCAAGATGGACGGTATAGAAGAGCCTTAACGCTTAAAACTGACCAAAAGAGTAAAGAAACAATTTCCCCGAGCAGGCGCGCTTCTGTAGTATGCGCGAACGAAAGGAATGCCAGACGAGAGTTGCGCCGTTACGCGTTATGTCACAAATCGGTTTACCCTCCCATAAGAAGTTATCACTCCAAAAAGCATTTATATTTTATCGGATCATTTGAATTTGTGCTTTCGTCCCGACACTTATTTGAATTTACCAAGCACCGTCGGAAGTTTCCCGACTTTCTCAAGTGATACATTCCTTTTACTATTTTATAACAGATGGAGGTAAAAAATATTATTTTTATATGAGAGTGATTACTGAGAAAATGTTAGGCAACAAATCAGTTTGTTGACAGTTGCTCAGTTAAAGTCAAAAAGTAAGCAAACTAGGAGGATGCGGCGTAGGTAGCTGTTACAGAAAGTCCAATCAAGCCAGCTGGTTGCCACAATGACAGTTATTTTTTTATTAGTAGGCCTTTATACATGTAATCAAACCAGTGGCGCACACAGGAATTTCGTAAGGTGAGGGTCCAAGGTCAAAAGCCTTACTCTCCTATCATACCCCAATATGCCGTCAAATATATTGGCTTGATTTTATAGATTCCCGAGAACGAAAAACAGTAACAAATAAACTATTGAAATTGAATTAACATTATTTAATGAAATATTCTTAAGTAAATCACCAGAGAGCAAAATAATTTATGCTGTTACTTTTCTTATAATTAAAAAATGGATTCAAGTTCATAGAATCTCATTTTATTCTGTAATTACAAAACTAAAAACATAGTTTTATTACAGTGTACTCGTTCATAATCATCATTATGCGTCTTAAAGGCAATTCGTTAAGAAATAGTGCACAACATTTTAAAAAATCTTTTAACATGAGGATTTTATTATTTCACTTATAACAACTGAAAGTACTGTTACCTTTGTTTGAAATTATTCTACGTACAAAATACATAGAATCATAATCAATCGGTAAAAAAGCAAGACCTATGGGAGGGGTCCGGACCCCCTGGAGCCCTCCCTTGTGTGCGCCACTGAATCAAACTCATTTGGTAATCAGTTTTTTAAAAATTGCAAGGAGAATAAATGAAAATTAAAGGAAAAAAAACCCGGAGTCGCCATGCTTTTCAACGACTCCGACTCCTATACCCCAAAATCAGTTCGACTCCGACTCCCACTCCACCGTCCTGGAAAAATGAGTTAAACCACCACAGAAATGTTCAAACTCTATTTTGTCCGATGATTAGTGGGCGTATCTCTAACAATAAATAGTTAAAAAGTGACAGCCCCTCACACTGGTGGCGGTTATCAAGCAGTGGCGTAGCCAGGAAGTTATTTCGGGGGGAGGGGAAGAAATTTGACAAACTGATATAGAGATCTTCTTCAAAATAAGCAAAATCGAGATTTTACAGATGAAAATTTTATTTAATTTGTTCTTCCGACAAGTAATAATTTTGAATTTAAAACAGGCAGCAAAATTTAATGCAAAATAGATTCCCCACTTCCCCAGGAAATCCACGCAGGGACAACATTCTAAGAAATTTGGAGGGAACTAAACAAAGAAGTGCCTTTTGTTACATTTTAAGCAGGGATAGTCTCAGAATTTGCATCTACCTCAATGATGCAAGGGGAAATCAATGTGTTGGATACTGCAGAGAGGAATATTTTCGCACGCTAGCGAAAAATTGAGAATCATTGCAAGAAAGCTCAGCGCCTTACAGCGCTCCCTCATTTCGTCCCCCCTTCCCCCCGCACATTTGACTTTAGCAATTTTCCCTTCAAGGTTTTTTATATGTACAAGCAGGGCCTGATTACCGCACAGACCGTCTGGGCCTGGGGCCCCCTCTTCCTAAGGGGCAACAAATTACATAAAATTTTTTGCATAGCATTACAACTATACAAAAAATACACACATTTTAAAAATAATAACCTTCAGGGGGTCTCCAAATTATTGTGAGCCTTGGGCCCCACTTTTAGTTAGTCGGTCCCTGTGTACATGTATGCATATTTTTCTTGTTCCATTTTTTAAAAACTTATAGAATGCATTTTTTTCTGCCATTATATATTTACACTTAGTCATTTCGGAGGTGGTCCGGACCCCCTCCCCCCTGCCTACGCCACTGTTCTCAAGCGATACAGTAAACTAGAAGTCTTTAAATCGGTATTCTGCAAAACGCTTAAAAGTGAGATACGCCTATTCATCTTTTTAGCGACGACATACCGTAAAATCTGTCTACAACGATACTGTTGGGACCAAAAAAAAAAGTATTGTTATATTTAGGTTATAGTTTTGGACAGTAGAGATGAGACGGGCTCTGCCCGGGCCCGACAGCCCGAGCCCGAAGCGGGCTCGGGCTCTAGAACCGAAAATAGATTTCGGGCTCGGGCTCAAGCACAGATGTTCAATCGTCGATCTCCATACAAATTCAAAGCAAATAAACATTTTCCTACTGTGAGAAAATGAAAGGAACATTTAAATAAGTTCAATCAATGTCAAATTTACCCCCCCCCCCTCTCCCCCCCCCCAAAAAAAAATAAATAAAAAAATTTATTAATTAACGTTTATTTATATTTTTTTTTTTTTTTTTTTGCGATTACTATTGCAGTATGTCATACAGTAATGCATTTGAATTGAAGCATTTTAAGAATATTTAGAAACTTTGTTTTTGTTTACATTTGACGTTACATTTTTCATTAACAGAGGGATCATGTCGGACTGCAGAAGGCTCAGTTTTTCATACAAGAAAGTTTCCTTCGAGCTCGGGCGGGCTCGGATTTTGGTCCGACACAATATCACTCGGGCTCGGTTACAAATTTTCGGGCTCGGGCGGGCGCGGGCAGAAGATGAGCCCGAACTCATCTCTAATGGACAGTTTGATTAGTAATGCTGACATATTGCTGGCGGGGCCACGGAAAATATCGTTGTAGACAGGTTTATTGCTATGGACAGTATCGTTACACACAGGTTTCACTGTATAGTGAAGGGAGTTCCAAAACTCCACTTTCGAAAGATGAGAAACAGAGAACCTGAAGAAGGGATCTGGCTTATCTCTCCTCTGACAAGATCCAGAGCTTTGTTGTGCATTTACTGTGAAGTGAGTAACTGTCGCGAATGGTGAATCATTAAGCTCCTTTGAAATAGGAAGCGTTCAACTTCAAACTATAATTTCGGGTGGGGGAACACTTGTAAGATGTTTACACTTAAAGATGTTTTATTCGTTCCAGGTCTTTGATGTCAGTAAGCAAAGCAACATGGAATGGTTGCACTGTAACGTATGAAACGGATCGTTGCAAATTAACACACGAAGGGGAAACTTTTCTAGAAGGAAAATGAAAGCAAAATCGTTATGAAGTAATCTTAGGTTGCGTTGGATCGTTGGGTAAGCCTGATGTGACACATTCATCGAATTTTGTTATCGCGTAATGCCAGGGGCGTGCGAACGGGTGGGGGGGGGGGGAAAGAAGGTACACCTCTTGACCCGAGCCCAATATTTTTAAAACTAGGGGTGAAATATAGGGGGTAAACAATATGGAGGGGGCCCAGAAAAGTCATTTGTGATGGAACCCGAAATGTCTGTGCTCGCCCCTGCATTATGTACTGAAAAGTTTCAGACAGTTTTGCAAGTATACGTTTGCATATTTAGCATAATTAACGAACCGGCTGCGTAAAAGAGATGCAGGTTTTTTTTTTTTGTTTGCAACCCCTACCGACTAAGAGGGGGGCACAATTGCTGCATTTTCATTTTCTCACTATTGGCGATTTCGGTCCCCCCCCCCCCTTACGGTGATGGCAAGAGAGTGGAAAAGTTGAATCAAATGAATTGAGAAGGAGGAAGAAAACTTCGGTCAATTTTGGACGTTTTTTAGGCTTTACGAGGATTTAGTTTTCGATTTCATTTCAGCACTCTAAACAGTTAAATAACTACAATCACAACTAAATTTGTTTCTGAGCTCGCTTAGATCATCTTAGGATGAGCCTTCTGACATTGCTATGTTATACTGTGGGGCATTTCGTATTTCGGAAAAGTTTAAAATCGGTGAAATGTGTCCTGCAGTCGTTGATTTTAGAATGCAAATGACAGGGTCCCCCCCCCCCCAAAGCGATGGCGCACCCCTCAAGTGTTACGGAGTACCATTTTAGAATAAAAGCCCACAAAAAGAAAAAAGAAATACCCCCTTCAAAAATTGTTCTGGAAAATTCCAATGGCGATCCACACTATGGACCCTCCCCCCCCCCACACCGGGCACCCAGGTAATTAGCAGCTTTGTTTATTAGAGCTTACTATTCCACTATTATAGAGTGGTTTCTGCGATATTTGAGTATTTTAATAAAGCAATAGATTTTTTTTTTTCAAAGAAAGGAGGATTTTTTCATTTTTCTCTCCTCCCCCTTACCCTCCCGAACCCGACGCGCAAAATGCTGGGACTTTTTACCCGTTCGAGTTGGAAGGGTAAGAAGCAGTTTGCAACTGTTTTTTTTTTAACGTTTTGGTTTGAATGTTCGAGTTTTGCGTTTTTTTTGCTTACTTTTACTGTACTTTTTACTAATAATAAATGTCAAGAGTCTCTCTGTCTGGATCTCTGTGACGCGCACAGCGCCTGAACTTTCGCCAGATTTTCATGAAATTTGACGCAAAACGAGTTCTTTTTATATTCTAATTTTAAGAACATTTTGCCCAGAAAATTATCACAGCGTGGAAGAGTAAATGATCAAATTATCATAACGTGGAACCGTAACATGGGCGAGCAAAAAACCATAGCAAATGGGCGAGAAATTCATCATCCATTATTTGTAAATATACAGGCGAACCAAATGACTTTTTAATTTTCTACTACGGGCAAAGCCGTGCGGGTACCACTAGAAAATAATAAATCCGATCTGTCCAATACAAAAATATTTGGATATAAAGCGTATGCATATATAATTAAAACTAAGTTTAATAAATCCCTTTTCAATCAGTACATCCATTACAGTTTGAATTTCTACCCACCTAAGTATTTTAGTTAAATTCGCCCATTCAAATGTATTATAAATATAGCAGAGGCGGCGATTGGGACTGAAAAGTGGGGGGGGGGGGAGGGCAAAAGAAGAAAAAATGAGTACTAAAAGCCATGGCACTTAAAAAAAAGAAAAAAAAAAAATGAGGAGAGAGGGGGGGGGGGGATTACAAGAGCAGATGAGTGGAATTGATGTAAATCTAGTAACTTATCACTCACGTTTTTAAAAAGATTTTGATGAATTTTGTACACAAATTTTCCCGAAGAAACGCTTACACATGAACTGGACTTATATTATTTGTTCCAAAGTATTTTGAGGTATCACAAACACTCGGCAATAATTCCATTGACCAAGTGTGGCTTGTGCCTAAGATAAACAATTGATTTACTAACATATAAATAATGAATACATAAAATTAAAAATAACTGCATGTGGTAAATAATGTTTCGTAAACAGATAAACAAAGTGAAACTATAATAATTATGTTCTAAAAATTTTGACATTTCTGGTTTTTTTTTTCTAAAATAATTTCAGGTTTTGTTCCTTAATTAGAAAATAAAAGTAATAAATGAACCATAAAAAGGGGGGGAGCGGTTGCCCCGTTGTCCCCCGAATCGCCGTCACTGTTAACTGAGACCGGTTAAAAGAGGGGACATCCGAATGAAATCTAATTCTTCATATGAAACCAAGTCCACTGCTCCAAATATTCCTTGCGTATTTTGCAAAACTCAGTAGATGTCGTTTTTACCAATTCTTCGTCTGCACCAATGCAGCCATTTTGTTCCCAACTTCGACCCTCCATTCTCCACACAGCTTGTTGGAACGTCGCTGACTGTGAATTAGGATGCGTCTTTTAAAGCAGCATGCTTTGATTTCTGAAACTTCATCCCCTTCATTTGCTTTGATTTATTGAGCTATTTCAGCAGCCTCGTTCATAAAAGTTGATTTCACATGTTGCGACAGATGTGCTTGTATTGTGAATTATTTATACTAACTGGCAATTTCAGCTGCTTTAGAATTTAAGAAAAAAATATGGATCTCGACTGGGAAATGAAAGATAAACCTTTTCTATAAAAACAACAAAGGGGCGATTCTCGAAAAAAATGTCCCGCCCGTAACGCTAAGTTTTTTATTTTTTCCAGCTAACCAAAGCCTTCAAAAAAAAAAAAAAAAAAAAGTGCAGTTGGGGAATAATGCATGTTTTACTATACTATCAAAGCATAATAGTTAATCCTAGGTTTGCCAGATTTCTGAAACGTTCAACAGGGTCACCTGTTGCCCCCCCCCCCTCCCAAGCGTTGGGAGTATCGAAAAGGTACACACTCCTGGCTGGGCTTTAGTGTTTTAGAGGGTAGTTCATTCTGCGTGCTCTGTATAAATGATTGCGAACTACGGACCTAGCCTATCTAAAATGCATTTTTAAGACTCCCCTCGGTTTGGGGCGGGGGGTAGCCTACGGACGGACGGTCGGAATACCTGTACTCAGGATTAGGTTCATATTGTAACGGATTCGGTGCGACTTCCACTTTCTTGAAATGAAAACACAGTTCTTGATAAAAACACAGGAAATTTATTTACACTATGTACAGGAAAGATCTTCAACAACTGCTAAATTATTCATCAGCAATTAAGCAATTATCACACAACACCGTAAACTCAACGTTTACACACGTATTTACTTCCAAATACGAAAACAACACAGCGAAATGCCTCGCTATAAACAGAGCAAAATGCTCTCAGCTCGAAATATCAATCGAAACTCCCCTGTTTATCCATCGCTAACGGCTTTTATACATCGAAAAGAATTTTCCACAACATTCTTACCTCTTCGCGAAATGCGTAGACCGTTATCAAATTTTATCAACGAACAAAAAGGAAATAGAGGGGTCGTATACTTTAGCCATATGAAAAAGGGGTTGTATATTCATTACGGGAAACTATTTACAGGTTACGTTACTACAATAATTACTATTTACAGGATTTGTAACATTGCCCCCTTCCTAAGGACTGCACGTCCCGGGCAGTACAATCCCCAGAAAGGGTGTCGAACTTCTATCACAAGTTTACAAATATACACATTAATTAATAACCAATAATGCATAGGAAACACAATAATAACAAGAAATATTACTAAACATTAAAAGCAAAAAAATTATCTACAACTTTTATGTTATCAACCATGGTTGTTTACGTAATACTCATGAACTATGGCCATAGTATGGGGCTAACCGATCATAATACCCTAAGGTAATAACCCTAGGTTTTGCATTAGGTGATTTTTGGATCCTCACTACGACGTCATTCAGTCGGTTAAGGACTTTGTAGGGTCCATCCCAATGCGACTGCAATTTGGGTGACAGACCTTTCCGTCGGATGGGATTCCATAACCAAACCTTGTCGCCTTCGTTGAATTCATGTCCAGTAGACCTTGTGTCGTATCGGGTCTTCATCTTCTCCGCCGCGATGTTGATTCGCTCTCGTGCGAAGTTATGAACGTCTTCCAACCGGGCCTGGAGATCCTGGATGTACTCCTCAGGCGATGAAGGCGCATCCGGAGGACGACCGAAGACGAGATCATAAGGTAGCCGAAGCTCTCGTCCGATGAGCATCTGAGATGGGGCAAATCCGGTAGTCTCGTGGACAGCACTGCGGTATGCGAGCAGGAACAAAGGTAGCTTCTTGTCCCAATCCTGTTGATTTCTGGATACCATAAGAGAGAGATTATTCAGGATTGTGCGGTTAAATCTCTCCACCATGCCGTCCGATTGTGGGTGTAGTGGTGTTGTCCTAGTTTTCTCAATTCCGAGAATTTGACATAGGCCCTTAAACACAGCAGAGATGAAATTCCTCCCTTGATCGGAATGAATCTGCAAAGGTGTTCCGTATCTCGAGATCCAATGTTGGACTAGAGTCTCTGCTACGGTGGTAGCCTCTTGATCTGGAATGGGATATGCTTCCGGCCATTTGGTGAAGTAGTCGATGGAAACAAGAATGTATTTGTTCCCATCAGCAGTTCTTGGTAGAGGACCCAGGATGTCGATCCCAATTCGTTCGAAAGGAGCTCCAACGTTGTACAGATGTAGCTTCCCTCTGCTTCTCTTCTTCGGTCCTTTACGAGCAGCACAGGCGTCACAAGAACGGCACCACTTCTCCACGTCATCCTTCGCCTTGCTCCAGAAGAAGCGCTCCCGAACTTTATTGAGGGTTTTTCAAGACACCAAAATGTCCTCCAGTCGCACTACTATGTATTTCTTTCAGAACATCTGAAATCCTTGATCGGGGAAGTAGTAACTGCCACCTAGATGTTTTGCCGTCGTCAGATTCCCATTTCCGGTGTAGCACGCCGTTCCGTAAATGGAGTGAGTTCCATAAAGCCCAGTATCTTTTTGTTGCAGGACTGAAGATATAAACGTCCCTGCCAGCTAGGGCGTCGACTGTCACTTTCCATGAACTCCAAAATTGGTTTTATGTCGGGGTCTTCAAGTTGATCTTTTCGAACTTGGTCATCACTCCATGGATCAGGTTCTGATGATGTTGGAGTCACTGTCACCTGATAGGCGGTAGGACTAGTCGTTCCATACTGTTTCTCGATTCGGGAACAATAGTGGCAGTTCTCAGGACAAGGTCTCCTTGATAAAGCGTCAGCATTACCGTGAGATAACCCTTTTCGATGCTTGATCTCCATGTCATATTCCTGGAGCCGCTGTATCCATCTGGCTATCTGGCCTTCCGGATTTTTTGAAGTTCAAAAGCCAAGTTAATGAGGCATGATATGTCCGAAGCAGAAATTTTCGGCCGTAGAGGTAATGATGGAAGTGTTCTACAGCTTTCACTATGGCCAGTAACTCCTTTCTGGTGAAGCAGTAATTTCGCTCCGACTTTGATAAGCATTTGCTCCAGTAAGCGATAACATGTTCATTTCCGTCAATTTCTTGGGATAAAACAGCTCCGATGCCCTCGTTGCTCGTATCAGTGTCTAGGATGAAGGATTTTTCAGGCTGAGGATAGGCGAGGATAGGCGTTGATGTTAAAGCCTCCTTCAGTCGTAGAAATGCATCTTCGCATTCTTTGGACCATTCAAACTTTTGCTTGCTCTCCGTCAGCTTATGCAAAGGTCGTGCAATGTTGGAAAAACCCTTCACAAACTTCCTATAGTACGTGCAGAGCCCCAGGAAACTTCGCAGCTGATGGATGTTTTCGGGACGACTCCAACTCTTGACCGCAGATACCTTCTCTGGATCGGTTTGCACACCCTCAGAAGAGATGATGTGACCAAGATAGTTCACTTCCCGGCGGAACAAATTACATTTGGACGGACTTAACTTCAGATTGGCATCCTTAAGCTTTTGCAGCACCTTCCTAAGATTTGCCAGATGTTCTTCGAAGCTGCGTCCCACGATAATGATATCGTCTAAGTAGACCAGACAGGATTCGTAGGAAAGTCCTCTTAACACTGTCTCCATAAGACGCTCGAACGTAGCTGGTGCATTGCAGAGGCCGAAGGGCATCACTTTTAAACTGCCATAAGCCTTGTCCAGTTGTAAACGCTGTCTTCTCTCGGTCATCAGGGTGTATTTCAACCTGCCAGTAGCCGCTCTTCAAGTCCAGGGTCGAGAACCACTTGTGTCCGGAAAGAGTGTCCAAGGTGTCGTCTATCCGTGGAAGAGGGTAGCTGTCTTTCTTGGTGATTTCATTCAGCCGTCGGTAATCGACACAAAATCTGGTGGAGCCATCTTTCTTTCGGACCAAGACGTTCTGAGAGGCCCAAGGACTGGATGAGGGTTCGATTACATCATTCTCCTTCATCTCTTTCAGGAGGGTCTCAACCTCTTCCTTCTTGGCGAACGGTAGTCGTCTTGGATGCTGTTTAATAGGGAGGTGTTCTCCAGTGTAAATCCTATGCTGCGTTAAATTCGTACGGCCAACATCCTCCGATGTAGATGAAAACAGATGCTTGAAGTCGTCCACCAATTGTTCCGCAGCAGTTCTTTGATCTTTCGTTAATGGTGCACTCCCAATTAACTTCGATGTCAAGGACTCAGAAGACACAGTCTCGGGGGAATTGATTCTTCTAATGATGCAGTTTACTGGAGTACAAGTTGCTAACACTTCACCTTTCCGGATATTCCTTGGCCTTTCACTCACGTTGGCGACTCTCACGGGAATTACATCCTTAGAAAGGTCCACAAGCGTAGATGCTACCAGCACTCCTTTTAGGGCTATTGCTTAGGTTAGGGGTATTCAATGAGTCCAAATCGAAAACTATTGATTTCTTCAATGGAGCCAGGTATTAATGATTCTGACCTTGAGGGAATCGATAAATCTGTTTATGCTATTATTTGATGAGCGGATTTTACATCACTTTCTGCAGGGAAAACGGCTATGTCTTCTCTCATCGAGTGCAGCTCATTAGTCTTGAAGTCGAGAGTGAAGTCATATTTCTTCAAAAAGTCCAATCCGAGAATGAAGGGGTCCGTGATATCAGCGACGAATGCCGTATGATGGTAGGTGGCATTCCCAAACACTATTTCCAAGTCCACTTTACCGTCAATCTCGATTTTGTCACCTGTCACAGTCTGGAGACTTACGCGTGGCGATGTCCACAGCAGCTTCTATCCAAATTCACGAGCCACATCTGTCCTAATGATTGTCACATTGGCTCCAGTGTCGACAATCAGTCTGCAGGGGTTCCGATTTACATGTGCGTAAATGAAAAGTCCATCACTGCCACTACTAGAAGAGGAAATCTGCAGAGCTCTGGTGGAGGTGATTTCTTTCCCTCGCGTAGCTTGGCGAGCAGGACAACTCCTTCGCAGGTGCCCCTCACTACTGCATTTCCAGCACTTCTGCTCTTGTTTCTTTTGGGCTGTTATGCTGCTCAGATGTCTTGCCAAGTCACCGAGTTGTCCTCTCGAGTTCAGCGAGGTGGGACGACCTGGAATCAGACTCATCAGCTTCCTGAGTCCGGATTAGATGGCGATCCATACGGGTTGCTTCTTGGGCGGCCTCGTATCTCATCGCATACACAACAGCAGAATTCAGGTCTTTGACAT